>NW_005842033.1:2236175-2254464 GCF_000455745.1 Alligator sinensis | reverse complement strand
CTCTATGCGACACTGGTCAGGCCACAGCTGGAGTACTGCATCCAGTTCTGGGCGCACCACTTCAGGAGGGATGTGGACAGTATTGAGAGGGTCCAGAGGAGGGCCACCTGCATGATCCAGGGACAGCAGGGCAGACCCTACAATGAGAGGCTACCGGACCTGAACCTGTTCAGCCTTCGCAAGAGAAGGCTGAGGGGGGACCTGGTGTCCATCTATAAACTCACTGGGGGGACCAGCAGGGTTTGGGAGAGACCCTGTTCCCCCTAGTATCCCCCGAGGTAACAAGGAATAACGGCCACAAATTGTTAGAGAGTAGGTTTAGACTAGACATCTGAAGGCACTACTTCACAGTCAGGGCGGCTAGGATCTGGAACCTCCAGGGAAGTGGTGCTGGCTCCTACCCTGGGGGTCTTTAAAAGGAAGCTTGTCATCTACCTTGCTGGGGTCATTTGAGCCCAGTTTTCTCTCCTGCCCAGGGCAGGGGGTCGGACTTGATGATCTACAAGGTCCCTTCTGACCCTACTTCCATGAATCTATGAATCCCCAAGGGGTACTTCAGCATCATAAAACTGCTAGGATGTAAAAATATCCTGAGCATACTTCATTGTACTTTACCACCCATGTACCAATTGCCTTCTCCCAGTCCATGCATTCAAAAGATGGGATTTTCAGAAGTAATTCCTCTTAAGACACCATAAGGACTCAATTCAGACCTTTGGATCTCAGCTTCTGGAATGATACATGCCTCTGAGTCAGATCCGTGTGTCAGCAATGCATTATCTTAAATGTTTCTAGTATTGTTTATCTAATGGCATGAAAAGTATGTTTGGTGAAAGCAGTAAAGGTGGATGCAAGGAACAGGTAGGATATAGCTGAAAAATAATTCTCTTCTGTGCCTTGGTTGTGGGAAAAAATAATACAATGGTGGCTATGTTGATTTAACCTTCTGCAACATAGTCTCACAAATTCCAGACAAGGTGATTATTCTTTTTCTGGGTGACTATTTCCATATTTGATTTTCATGTCCACCAGTCCATGTGACATTAACAATTCACTTAGTGATTCTGGTGCATTGTAAGCAGCCTCTTTTCCACATGCATGTTCCATGGGAGTGAGGCTGCGTTTGAATATACAAGAGACCTTTTTCATAGATTCATTCATAGATGAATGCCTTTGTTATTATATATTTAGGTTGTTAGTATTGAAGCTAAAATATAGGGATAGTAAAAGCTTAATTGAGTAGGCAGTTCGATGGAAATATGTTTTACTTAAACAGAATATATATTTTTAAAAACAATTTTTTTATGATGTAGATAAAGATTACAAAGCAACCCGGATACCTTTCTTACGTTGTAAATCATAAACTGTTGCAAGTACCTGCACAACTTCAACATGACGATGGAGTATGCACACTAATGAGTATTATTTTTGCAATAAATACACTTTGCATATGACATTTAAAGCAGTTGATTAAAGGAAAGAGATAATTAAAAGTTAATAAAGTGTTAGATTTCCATTTATGCATTTTCTATATTTTATAATTGTATTAGTGCCCCACAAATGTACATCTTTATTCCTGAAAGAATACAAAGTGATTTACAGGAATATTTACACTAAAATATTTTTTAATAAGTGTGTTCACATGAAAATTCAGTTTTCTGAGTGATTGCTGCATTTGTGCAAGCACACTTACCAGCAGAGTTATAATTTGATGAACAGGGTATCTATGAAAAAGACATGGTCAGGTATGTGTCCTGCTGCAGTGAATGCTAATATGCCTTCAGTAGAAGCACATTATGCTTTTATTTCTGACTGTACATTGAATTATTTACACCTTCAAGGCAGTTGATTGAACAGCAGCATCAGTCAATTAGCAAATCAAAAATTTATATGATTCCAATTTAGCATGGAGTCCTTCTCTCTCTCTTTTTTTTCTTTTTAGATTTTCACCCTGACAGTGACAAATTACTCCTCTGCTGGCTGAGATTGGAAATTAAAAGCATTTAGAGTTGCTCATGCATTTATGCTAATGAGAACTTCTGATATGATTTGCATGCAAAAGAGGACAATCTGAAAGCTCATCAGTTTTTCATGCTTCCGCATTTTGATGTAGTAGGATTTTTTCTGTTTTTTAGCAGAGCAAAAAAATTTTTCTTGAGGAAACAATACTGAATGTGAACAAAAAAGAGTTTTTCTTTTAAGCCAGAAAGTTCCTTTTTTTTTACCCTCCAGATTCTTGTCAAATCATTTGCTTTGCTGTTTCAGAACTGCAGCCCACATTCATTAGCATTTTAGATGTTTATCAAAGGAACGATCCAGTATCTGCCATGCAAGATTATAGCTCAAGCTTCATTTTAAATTCAGCAAGGAAAAAAAGACCTGAGGACAGATGAGAAGAGGGATGTGCACCCTGACAATCTTCTTCACAGATACACCCAAATTAATCCTATTTAGAGCAAAATTTGATTAATCACCAGAGGTGGCAGCTTTAAGTTTAGTGAAGTAGTTAGCACTGACAATTTTTGGGACCTCATTGGCACAGCCTTTTTGGTACTCAGATGAAGGGAATAAGCATTAAAATGAGACAGCAGAGAATTTAAAAATGAAAAACATACCTTCTTTTTAGAAAAAGTAATTATTTCAATGTTTACGTGTTTAATGTGCTCTGCCATTTGCTTTAACAGTAGACGAGATAGCAACGAAGGGCCTGGGAGGGGCAGTAATTTGTTTTTTCAATATATGTATTTTGCTTTTGCAGTGAATAGGTGCCTACATGGCAGGCAGTATAATTAAATTAATAATTGACTAAAGTGAAGGAAAAGTGAGAGTGCTCCTAATTGCTCTGCTTGGACAGCTTGCTCAGGTGAGAGCTGTGTATGAAACTATGGAATTATCCTTTGCAAGTGATTTTTTTCTAGTTGCAATTTAAAAATATGTATCTCTAGCTTTGTCTTCATTTATTAGAAGAATTTTTGGCCTCTAATTCTTGGAGAACATTAGTATACTTGGTGGACAGAGTCCCACTCATAATGGTTCTTTTTTTACTTTGTACCCAGATTAATCGAACAATAATGCATAGTCCATATAGCAATCCCAAAGACAAATATGGATTTAACAAAGGGCAACAAAACCTGTTTAATTTCAAATCTGAGTTAAAGTAAAAAAATTAAATGAAGATTGTATGCCTACAAAGCTGCTTCCAGCATGCCATTGACATTTTAAACTAAATGTTTCCCCCAATCATGCCTGAACAGCACTGAAGGCCACAGAATTTCATATGTGTAACAAAATAGAAATTAATTTATTGATTTCACTGGGGTTGCTATGCAGTATTAAGGCCAGACTTTGATAATTTACTATCAGTTAAGGAAGTTAAGTGCTTGGCATTTTGGTATCATCACATACCTTAACACAGAGAATAGACAGGGTCATAGATCTGTCTACCAGAAAGTAAAATATCTGTTTATTGTATAACCACATAAATCCCCCTGGATTCATAAAGCAGTTATCACTGACAACTATGTTGGCTTTGTTTAATCTAATTTTATTCTTATTTTACCTTTTAGTGTCAATAAGTGGGAGGAAAAAGGAAAGGAAGAGCAAGAGGATGGAAAGAGAAAAGATACAGATGAAGCGTCAGAAAAAGCAAAAGCAAGATGAAAGGAAATGGAAAAAGATCCCCTGCCTTAAAGCCAGGCTCCTTTCTGGTTCCATGAATTTTGCATTCCATACTGCACAGTGGCTCAGCTTCAACAAGAGAGATACAGTGCCCCCGTTGTAACCTACTTTCTTGGGAAGTGAGATGTGGGTTTGAACCTTCTCAGGCTGAAAAAGGCATCACACCAAAGTCTTCCATTAACTTGTTGTGAAAGGTAGCACTACCAACTCCTTCTGCAGCAACTGCATTTTAAAAAGAAAACCTCTGGAACTGCATTTTCTGAGGGGCTTGGTCTAGCTGGTGTCTTCAGCATGCTCAAGAGAGAGCCCTAACCTCCTAGATCAGACCCTTTAGAAGATTTAGGAACCACTCTGCCTGCTTTCTGGTTCTCATGGGGAGCTAGATGCTTAGCTATTTAGGCTAGGGCATGCACAGAAGCAGAATTCCAGGTACATAGTGAACTTTCAGGCACTTTGGGAGGGACCTAATGAGTTTTATGTATGTCTACGCTTAGGTGGCTGCTTAATGGGAGCTGTTTGGATCACATTTTGGACGTAGGTACCTATAGTCTGTCTAAATCCTGTTTAGGTGCCCAAGTCTTTGTGGGGTGAGGGGTAGCTTTACATCTTCTCTACAAGTGCTCCACAAAGGGTCCTTGGACCTTTCAAATTTTTTGCCAGACTTTCCACTTGTAAAAAGTTCACCAGCACTAACAGACATTTAGTTTTTGTCTCATCTGTTGGAAACACAATTCTGCAGATACTTCTATACTATTGGTAGACATACACACATCTGGCTCACAGTAGGGTTGACAAGCCAATCATTGGCCAATCAAAACATGTCAAATGACTGTCTATTTGACAGTATTTGACCAAATGTTGTCAAATACTGTCAAATATTCCAGAAAGCTAAGAATAGCCTGTGCCCAGCACAGCTTTCCCTGATCTATCCACCTCCATCCTGGGCAAATGCCTGGCCTCCCTGACAGACACTGCCCATGGGTCAGGTGGCTTGAGCTCCTGGGGGCTCTGTGTGGCTCAGCCTGGGCAGGCTGTGTGCAATGTGGGTGGGCGCTAAGCTCTCACCTTGGCCAGCCTGATCCACAGCTAAGCCCCAACACGTGTTGCACCCAGCCAGCCCGGGCTGAGCTGTGCAGACCCTCAGGAGCTCACACCACCTCTCCCATAAGCAGTGTCCATCAGGGGGGCCAGGTGCTTGTCTGAAATGGAGATGGGTGGAGCAGGGAAAGCCATATCATGTGCTGGGGACAGATGCAGTCCCAGCCTGCTTGCTGTCCCAGGTGGAAGCTCCAACACGGGCTTCTAAGGGTGCCTGAATTCTGGGATGGCAGTGAAGCATCCCACCTCTGCAGGGCTGCATTGCCCAGCCAGCAAACCCACCCCAAGGAAAAGGCAGAGGGGAGCCTCTAGCAAAGGCTCTGTCTGTACTGCACTGCCCCCTTCCCCTGTGGGGAGTTGTTGGGCGGGGGGCAGGGGGGCTTTCCCTTGTGCTTTGGGAGGAGACCTCGTGCCTCCTGCCCCCTCTGCCAACTTAGTCCCAAGTTGGTTGGCACACTAACAGATACTGCTGCTGCTGGAACTGCTGCTCCAGCTCCAGTGTCTGTACCTTGGAGAACAGCACCCACCACTTCGCCATCTTGGTGGTACGGCAGTGCAGCACCACACATGCTTGGCTCTGGTCCACTCTTGTCTGAGGCTGGGGAAGCAGGAATACAGGGATGGGGTTAGAGCCGGGACCAGGACTGTTGCTGAGCTGCACTGCACAGCTATACTGATGCAGGCTGTGGGGGGCTGTTTGGGGTGCTGACCGGGCCAGGCTGCAAAGACATTCACCCAGTGAGCCATGTTAAGGCACCTTAAGGCATGCACATGTAGATGTGCACCTAAATCGCCTTAATGTGCCTTAGGCTAAGATGCACTAAGTTTAGGTATGTGTAAATTCATATGTAGACACATCCCATGTGCTTCAGCATCACAACACTCAGTCTTAGAACATCTTCAGATGTTCATCAAATTGGTGCTGAAAGGTTTTTGGATCAAATGTCTGAGGAGCAAAAAACAGAATTTGTCTGTGCTTGCTAGAGGTATTTATACCTGCAGTATATCATGGTCTCTACTTAAACATCCATATATGCTAGATTTTAAAAAATATATTGTGTCCATTTTATGAAAGTTCCAAGTAAACTTACAGGCTACCTTTTGAATGCTGAAAGAAAATTAGAAAAAAGAGACAACTAGAAAATATTATTACTTCAATATATGCATCCAAATGGCAGTTACCTGGCTGCATAACTGCTATTTTTGGCACATGTGCAAAATTGGCAATCCTACTTCAAATGCATAGTTTGCTCAGGAAAAGGTAGATCCATCCAGCCCCCTTCAAAGCAAGGAGAGGAAGATGTACATTATATGTAATTGCCAGAACCTCTTTTTTTTTAAGTAAGTCTGGTGCACAATTGAGAATAGTACAAAGCCCTATATATTGTTGATTAGTTTAAAAAATATAATCAATGTAATTCACTTATGACTGACACATGTGACATCCAAAAAAGGCTACTTTAGCTTTGATGAATGAGGATCTGCATCTTCTGTTTTATGGACATGATGTTCATATGATACATTTCTTCATTGATGAGGTTGAAAGTCTGACAACTTTCTCATTATATATGTAAAAAATTAAAAGCATTTTCAAATTTTTCAAAAACAAGCAACTAGCTATATTTCACGATCATTTAATACAGCCCTCAAATGAACCCACACAATGTAAGCCTTGTAATACTCAATGGGTATCTTCCATTAAATCTCTTAGAAATATTCACATACATAAGGAGACACTACTGTAGAAGAAAGCAGAGACAAATCTCTCTTGTAAGAAGGCAGCTGTTGAAGAAGGGGTGGATGGCTGTTGCCCTGGAGCAATCTGATATTCTTGAGGATGCTGTCTTTTAAATAAAAAGCTTAGAATTAATTTAACTGCTTGTACCCAGAGCTCAGTTCATTTAGAATATGGAAAATAATTTATTTAGAATATTGTCAGATGCTGAGAATGAGCTCCTGAGCATTAAGGCTGCAAAGAGACATGGCCACATAACAAGTGCTTAAACCAGTTTTAGGTGTTGATGTGCAGACAATCCAGGGGTTAAGAGCTCCAGGAGCCACCCAAAATTATCATGTAAGATGACCCTAAGAGACATATCTGTGAGTGTATTCAAAAAGGCCACTTCCAAAACCTGAAGAGACAAAGCTAATAACCACACTCCATCATGGAAAAATCAAGTGATCATTCTTGATGCCACATACCTTCTTTATCCACACTTCCAGGGTCAAGACCCTTATAGTGATTCATCTTGTGACCTTTCAGTAGCTGTTGCAAATTTTAATGGATATAAAAAGAAACAAACAACTCTGTCAGAGGTAGTAAATTAGAAAAGCAAGAAACAATGTATTCAGTCATAAAACAAAGTGGAGTGTAATCCCAGCAGTTGAATCAAGAGTTTACTCTGCCATGGTGGAAAGGGCTATGGTTATCCTTCCACTTCAGCTGCAATTTTTTTGACATTTCCATGTACTATGGTGTATATGAAACAAAATTGGTCAATTTCAAAACCCAGAAACAGACCAAGAATACCTTCACTGTTAGGAAGCAAGTAATTGTGTAATACTATGTAAGATTAGAGCAGAAAATGGCAGAGGGAGAACTGAATCAGTATTCAGATGAAGAGGAACAAGGAAATACTGATGAATTTGAGGATGATGAAGATCTAAATATTGAGAGTGAAAAGGAAGATTGTGTAAAACAAAATGCTTGAAGACTTGGCCTGCTGCCCTAGCACAACTGCATATAAAATGACTTTTTACCAGTCGATGCTTTGTGTTTGTTTCATTGTTTCCTTTCTTTTTTGGTAGTTCTTCAGTCTTCAGTAATGTTGATATTTACATGCCAGCCCAACATTGCCAAAAACAGTTATGATGATAATTATTCCTTATTTTTCATTATGTTGCAGATTATTTTTCTGATTTAAAAATAACTTCCTGAAATAATTTGGTTTTTTTGTAATTAGGCAGGAGTACTTAACCTGGTGAACACCAAAAAATTTCTCATTTTTGTTACTGCTATTAGTGTTCTAATACATAATTGCTTTAAAGTATATGGCCTGTTTGTTTTTTAAGGATGTTTGGTCAATTTTTAACCAATCAATTGGCCTATTATATTTTTAACTAGTCAAATGTCCACCTTAGGTCAGAAACAAATCTATTGGAGTAAAGCACACACTGGAACTGTCAGAAAGGAATACAATCTTGTAAGCAGCCTTACAAGGAATTCTATTAAAAGCCTTCATCAAGGTCTTCCTTTTACTCAAATTAAGGAAATTAAAGCTAAAAGAAAGATTTTTTTTCATATCTGTACTATTAACTAGAGGAAATGGCATTGCTTAACAACACTATTAATTCAGTGGACCTGTTGCATTGACCTTTGTTTTTAGTTTTTCCTTAACCTCCTCTTTCTTTCATCATCAAACACTTCTTCCTTTAGCAGGTTTCCAGAACTTTTTAATCTGAACATTTTGGGTAGCACCAGGGGTGGATCAGGAGAGGTTCAGTGGTGCAGCTGCATCCTTCCTTTGATCCTTGTGCTATCCGCTATCCAACTTTAAAACTAATTGATTGGGAGGAGCAGTGTAGTGGGGGTCAGTTGACTTCATGGCTAATATATAATCTATCTGATTCCTGTTAATCTCTCTTTACTACATGGTTATTAACTGCCCTCTTGACTTTTTAATGGTCTTGATGTTTAAGTTATCTTTCTTCTGCAATTTTGCTACCTCTTAGCCATTCCTAGTAATCTCTCTTCTGCTTTACAGCCCTGCAGACTCTTTTTAGTTCTAGCTAAAACTCCTTAACTCAGGTGTGGCAATTTTAACTCAGGTAAACATTAACTCAGGTGTGGAAATGAGCAAAAGTGAAGTGTGGAATGCACTGTCAACATCCTCAAAAATCTAGATATTGTATTATGAATCTCTTATTCAGATTTGTAGTACAAAATCTAGCCACCTTGTACACTTAACCACAGGACTAACAAAATAGTATCTTTTGACAATTTTCCATAATTTTTGTTTTTTTTAACTTAATATTTAATCTAGCAAATTAGTGCATGTTTCAATAAAGTTGTATGTAGTTTTACTTTCATCTTAAACTGAATAATATAGTTCTGGGCCCCTGGTATATCAGTAAATCTGTTTTTTTTTAACTGGAGAAAAATATATCTTGTATTGACGTACCACTTCATCTGCACACCTTTTTCAAAATCTTAGATCTGTTCAATGGGCAGCACATACTGAAATCTTTCATCAGGTTTCCTCTTCTCAGTTTCTGACCCTTTCTTGAAAGCCCTGCACCTAGCCAACCCTCCCCCTGCCTAACATTGGGTCATTCATTGTCTCATTCTGGATCCAAACATATTTAACAAGAGCATTGCAAACAAAATTTCCACATGGAAACGCAGTGAAAAACCTCCCTGGAACTATTGTCTTGGTCAACAGTATGGCTTGGTGAACCTTGAAGGCATGATCTAATTGTGTTTTGTTTTTAAAAACAAATTGCCATTTTCTTTCTCCTGGGTCTGAATTTTATAACAAAGGTTGTTCAGATATTGACTGTAGGTGTTATTATAAGTACAAATAATAATAATTTAAGGTGATTCCTACCCCAGCTTGATCTCTGAGCACATTTCACCAGTATTTGATATATGCTGGCTTTCCTATCAACTGGAGGACTATCCAATTTTCTTTTTGTCATAGATTATGGGTCTAGGCATCATCTGAAACTTCTAGGTAAGGAAACATTCACCTTTCTCACTCATAAGTCCTAGGATCTAGCTATTTCACTTTCTCAGCAAATCTCTGTTTCCTCAGATACCTCACTACTTGTTTTTTGGGGGCATGCCAGCATATGCTTGCCCCACAAAGGATGCATTGTTGAAATAACAACTTTTACTCTTCAGGAAGATTCTTCTCCCTTCATCCATCTTGTCACTTGAGGGATCATTTATCATGCACTACTTTCGGGATAGTATTTTATTTTCTACCTAGTGTCCTCTTTGTCATTACAGTTCCTAGCCTGCCAGACTGAAGAGCTCATCTTAGATTCTTTTCAGCTTAGAAGATTGGTTATTCCCCATGTCCAAAAAATGTTCTTGTTGGTTCAGTGAACTAAGAGCCACATCCATAGGGGCACCATGTCACCAAAGCCAAAAGCTGAATGACAGTAATCCTTGTGGTGGAGAATCCTTGTGGCACAAGACTAAACCAGCTGCTCATGGACACAGTTCCATTTTTAGTTCAGTGTGCATGTATATGGGAGTGCACCCACACTTTGAGTGTACTAGGTCATTACTGACAGGTTACTAGGAAATGGAATTTGAATGGCGTGCTCCTTTTAGAGATTTGCCAACATGGAGTTTCCCCTTTATAAACTGGTTTGGGTCAGGGTGTCAGTGCTCACAATTACATGTTCCTGGAATACTGTATATATATCATTATATCATCTGTGTGTATCATCCACTTTCATAGTGGATTTAAATGGCAAATCTTTTTTTTTTTTTTTACTGGTAGGTGCAACCATAATGCTGTGAGCTCTCATTGTCTTCATAGCAGGGAAAAGAATTACCAGGAATCATTTTCCATTCTTTAGTTTACATCTTAACACCAATGTAGACAGAGTCATGAATAGTTATAGGAAGTACTTTAGAAGTACTGCATTATATTGCCATGTTCTCTGTGTGAAACTTCCCTTGCAGTCAACAAGAGTTGTGTATGCTATTCAGTGAAATAATAAGGCAATAAATTATGAAACCTCTTCAAACACTACAAGTAAATAATAACAGTAACAAAAATATCTAGAGTTATAATAGTAAAAAAATATTCAAAAACAATAGTTTTGGAGGAATGTAAACCTTTAATTCCTAGGGTGTAGGTCAACCTCTAACAAATGAGGGTTAGATTAAAAGCTTCCCTGGGGAGCCTTATCCTACAGCTGCACATTGCAGGATTTCATGAACCCTCTAGGGTAGATAATATTGGAGATAGGCTACTTGACTGAAGAGGCACTACTCTGATCCAGTGGGGCAATTCCTATTTTCCTATATAGGAACAGAATTTTCTATACCATACCATGCTGATCCCTGAACTGAGAGTGGGATTTTTAAAAATGCTCATAGTTGCATAACAGCGTTCCCTTTGTAGTTAATGGTTAAACTCTCAGTGGCTTCATTGGCAGCTGAGTTAGGTCTTTGGTGAACACTTCTGAAATCTCCCCTGGAGAATTTTTGCTTATAAAGATATTCAGCAAAACATGTCTTGGAAAATGTTCTGTTCATATAGCACATTTGAAATTAAGTGAGGCTGAAGTAGCAATTTGTTAAATGGCTACCTTGATTTTGGATCCAAAAAGAAATATCCTCAGAAAAAAATGGAAAGATATTATTTTAAAATACCTGCATGTAGACCAAACTATATGATCTGGATGTTGACTAAAATACCATTTTACAACTGACATTTCATAGCTGAAAAAACAAAAATAAGTAAGAAATGTCAGGATTTTTTAATTGCTACAGTACATGAATCTGAGTCTATCTTTCAAACAACAGTAATCTTTTTACTGAGGTTGCATCCCTGCTTCTCTCAGGTGTTGTGAAGCATTTCTTACTCCAGGATCAAGTACTTTGGTGTGCTTTGGGATCTTTTGTTATTAAAATTTAACCTTCTACCATACACAGCAGGAAAATGAAATTCTATAACTTTCCTGCTAAATCCTTTATCACAAAAGAATACATTTGGTCTGGAAAATGGCTTGGAAATTGGCTGATTTTAATATTCTTTGTGGACTACACAACCATTTCAAATTTTGTTTTGAAATAACACTGGATTAATTACTTACATTGTGTATTTTTTTATCTCACCTGCATAACCCCCATAGAATTATTATAGAGTCTCAACCAGTCTTGTGCCATAGGTCCCTCTGTGCTGTAGGCAAAGGCTGGATTTGATATCCAATTAATCTCCTTTCTTTTTCTTCCACCCATCTGGGTAATATATCCAGGCCTCTGTCTCAGTGACTCTTCCAAAATGATGCCTGTTTCTGTTCATCATTCCACAGGGGGCTTTAAGCTTTTCAAATATTCACTAGAATTTTGTGTACTAACTCAGGCCATATGGACTAGATTTGATTCTTCCATACATGCCTAAACAGAAACATGGGCACCTCTTTGGACAGGTGAAGAAGAAAAAAGGGAGGGTCAGAAATTAAACCAGTTAAAGAAGCCAGGATTGGCATGTGAGTAGGTAATGATAGTAATCATTGTGATAATGTACTGGTGTCCCTTTTAAATAAGCTGTAGGTTGCTGCCTATACAGTTTATGTCTAAATCTCTTCAAAAATCAAAATATATTTAAAGAATGAAAAGACAATTGAGTATTAATGTTTTGGGGATAAACTTAATGGTTCTTCACAAAGCAGCTTTGTAAATGTTATTTTCTGGCCCTCTAACATTTTGGTACAGATTAATACAGAATAAGATGTTTCTTCTCTACTGGTATTCATTATTCTATCTCTAATCTTGTAATTTCCATCAAGTAAATAAAGGCATGTTGTGGGGAACGGAGAGCACTTTTATACCTTGCATTTCTCCCCAATCCAGAAATGTGCCTACTGGGCAACAAGAAAATGACGAATACTGTGGCAGCAGCTCCATTACACAGAATTCATTCATTACCAGTGAACAGTTTTAGAATGATGCTATATGAAAGGAAAACATTGAGGACGTGTACATAGTGACTGGTTTAGACTTACAAGCAGGTACTGTATTTATTTGGCTTTTGTCTGTTTACTCTTCCATTATTGTCATTACTATTTGTCAGGATCTGCTCTGCCAAAAGTATATAAAAGGGAAGGTATATAAGGCATACAAGAGTTCCCAATGGGGGGCTGATCAAGATATCTCTTCTCCATTCCATCATATGCGTTTACATAAACATGAGGAATGAAGGATTGACATTTTTTAGGAATTATCTCATGGCCAAAAATCCAACACAGCCAAAAGGGTATGAGATTGGAAAAGTAATTAGTAGCTGAAGTCTTGCATTTCTAAAGGAATACACCATCCAATTTCTTTCCTTTCCTATTAATCTTTATTGGGGTGGTATGGTTCATATCAGCCTCTGCTATGAGGTTCCTTTTTTTACAGCTGTCCAGAAAACAAAAATTCTGTTTTGTGAAAAGTATTGTGAAAAATGCTGGGGCTTCAAAATTGCTGCACTGAAACCAAAACCAGACCTTTAGGAATTTTGCAAAAGAGAGAGCATTTAAATCTCCTCGAAAAGGTTAGTAGCTCAGGGTGTTTGTACATGTGCTCCAGGAGGGGGGTGGGGGGGGAGAGAAGTGCTTTAATTAGAATGGCTCCAAGAGTCACTCTAATTAAAGTGCCCAGAGTGTCACATGTATCAGCATCCCTGTGCTGAAAAAATGGCAGCCGGGGCACTCTAACTAAAGCTCATTGAACAGTTTTAGTTAAAGCACCCCTGCCACCATTTTTCAGCATCGGGACACTGATGCATGTGATGCTAGAGTCTGCTGGAGCATGAGATTAATTGAGTCTGTTCTGATGCGCTGTAATTACAGCACATTAGAGCAGCCTTGCTGCACGTGTATAGGCACCCTCAGTGTCCAGGGCTCTCAGTTGCAAAATGGAAAGCCCAGTTTCAAATTTCTGTTCTTCCTGACTCAGAAACATGACTCAGATCTGGGTGTCTAATGTCCTGACTAAATCCCCTAACCATCAAGTTATTGGCCGTTCTGAGGTGAGTTGGTAGCTGTGCTCTCAGTCTGCACCTAGAAAACCTTCTTGATGAAATTTTTGTTGAAACTCATACATTTCCACAAAATGTTTTGATTCTGTCAAAAAAAAATAACGTATGTGTATAACTATATACATTTTGCCTGCATATTGATATTTTATATTGGAGAGACACTGGTTGAATGATGTTTTTACTCACAATACCTTTCTATTATAGATCATTTAAAATTATTCTGTTGCAAAAAATTCAGAAAGACCGCAACAGGTCAGAAGGTTTTGACACCATATATATTTGAATTATCTGGGTTTATCTTGTGACTCATGTTTTCATACCTAACAGTGTTAACATTGTGTAGCACCCTCAAGGCATCCCAGAGTGCTGTGGCACTCTGGTTGAGAATCACTGATCTAGAAAAGTGATCTAGACAACTGGACAGTTAATGGCAGAGGAGTAGAATTATATTAATTCACAACACAATTGGGGACTGGGATGGTGTGGGTCCTAAGGTGCATGACTGATCACCCAGAGGTTGCAAGTTCAAAGTTGCAACTGGATATCTGACTAAATTCTTCTGTATCTTTTTCCTCGAAATCAAGCTTTAATTATGAGGCTACTTAGTTTTTCACACCTCTAATGGTGAATCCACACTAGGAACAAAGGCATTTTTGCCATGCTTTTGCTGAGAAAAGGCAACCAATACACTACCCAATATTAGTGTGTTAAAATATTATTGCCTATAAAAATTAGCATTTTACCATGTGATAAAAAAACTCTTTTTCCTAGTAAAAATAAGGCCAAAGTGCTATGTTAATATTTTTTTTCTTGTTGTTTTCTGGTTTAGTCTCCATTGTTCACTCTTGTAATATGCTCTAAATTCAAGTTAGGTTAAGCTACATTTTCATTTTCATGTGGACTCTCTTCTATCTCACTGCATTGTTGGCCTCCAAGCCTTGTCATGTAATCAAACCATCATAGCCTCATATGTAATCCATTGTGAGGTATTTTTATGGAAGGTAACATCATAACTCTGAAGAAGTCTTTGATGGCACCTTTGATTTTTCTACCCACCCTTGGGGGTTCCTTAAGGAAGGAAAAACTCTCTAGGGATACAGTTGTGCTCTTGGATAGCTCTACATTTTGTTTGGCATGTGATAAAAGTTAATTTAATTTCTACTTCTTCAGGCATCATAGCCTGCTAGCTAATCTGTTAATTGGGTTGGAGAAAAGGAGGCGGGGGTGGGGATGGGGGTGGGGAAGCTGGAAAAGGAACGATAGAGAGCAAAATACATTTTTAGATTTTGCTATAGAAGTTAGTAAGTGGTCTATGGTCAAAATGTGTCCTTCTGTGACCTCTGAAAGATCAAGGTTTGTTCAGATATCTTTAATCAGATAAATAATCTCCTTAATAATCTGTAGTTGTTCTTTTTTGCATGAAAGAAAACCAGCTGACCATCCTGTCCTTCTTTCTGTGTCCTTGTTGTGACTAGGTATTTTAGCAGAATTCACAGATTTGTTGGAATCTAACAAGGCCATGCCATGAGTACTTCCACTCTGGCCCCTCAACCCCCACCACAGCTTTCCCTGCCACAGCAGTGGGAGAATTAATTTGTAAGGCTCCTGTGCTACAGCCTGGGTCTGCTCCAAAAGATTCAGGCAGGCTCCTATCCTGCAGCTCTTGTTAAGTGCGCTGACCCAGTTTCAATTAATTAAGGCCAGCTGACCCCCAGCACCTTCCCACTGATTGGTTCTGGAGCTGCATTTAAGGAACTCCTCCAGAACCTGAGCCTTATTGCACCACAATACACTTCTTCAGTCTCTGAGCAGCTCTTGGCTTTCCTGGTCCCTGGTTTGCTCCTGGATTCAGGGACAGATGAATCCTTTAGTGGGCCCTAGGCAAACAAACTGGTGGGTCCCAGGTCAGTCAAGACCCCCTGCCTCACTCTGGTGCTGCTGTCCACAGGGAGTGGGGCTTGGAGCCACCACTAGGAAGCAGCCACCCTGGTGGCAAGGCCAACAGAGGAAAGGGGAGGGGAAGGGAAGAGAGGCAGACAGGGTCATTTGTACTACCTCCACAGAGGAAAGGACTGGACCCCACACAGCTCAGGGACCTGGGCATGTGCCTAGTTTGCCTCTGTGTTAATCTGGCCCTGCCTGGATTACAGCCCTTGAAATCTCCCTGCAGATCTGTTTCTTGATTCCTGACCCTGGTTTAGCTTACTCTTTGACTTCATTCTGTGGATTTTCCTTCAGACTTGATAACTAGCTTCTGATTCCTGGCTCCTGACCTTAGGCATTTTGGCTCCTGACTTTTGACCCTTACCTCTGCAACCACCAGCTTCATGCCTGTCTCTACCCACTAGACTGGCCAAATTCATGGACTGTGCCAAAATTTAAGGTGTCCCACCAATAATTAGATTCTATGCATGGAAAATGATAACAAACTTAGATTCTATATGTGTAAAACTATAATTATTGGTGGGTCATCTTACATTTGAGATCATCTTGGATTCAGGTAATACAGTATTACAGAAAGATTTTTTTTTTTTTAAATAAGATACACACATGTTTTTATCAAGGGCAGCTTAGAACCAGCAGCTGTGTTCCTCCATTTGAAGAAGTCAAAGCACTGATGAAAAGAGGTGAAAATTAGGAAACAAACTTTCAGACTACAGCATAAATTTAAGGCTTCTCTCTGTATTTCAGGAATTTGCAATGTTTTCTTCATAGCAAATTTTTAAGGTTATATATTTAGTTTAACCTGATACAACATTTCCCACATTCAATAAGGCATGCCTCTGCAAAGAAAGGCCATTCTCTACAGACATGGTTCACAGCAGGATGCTCCTCATAGAACATAACCCCAATAACAGGGAAGTATCTATAGCTAGGGACAGAAGTTACACATAAAGCAGATTAAGTGATCAGAAACCGGTTTAAACCTGTAACAGAACAGAAGTGCAGTGCACATAAACCAGTTTCAAAATGGTTGAAACTGGTTTAAGATAAACCTGCAAGGATGTAGTATCAGACTTATGTGATTGAGGTCAAACTGATTTATGAAACTTCTGCCCCCAACCCCTTCCTGGTTCAAGCTAAATCACAGTCTTGCAGCATCCTAGAGTGCTTTGCAACCCTGGGCTGTGCTGTCTGCTCCAGAGAGCAGGGTTGGCCCTGCCCCTCTAATTCCAGCTGGAGTAGTGAGAGCTGGCTGACAAAGGGGTGGTGGGGGAGAAACCCGGCTCATGACTGCCGTCAAGTCTGCCTGGGGGTGGGATGCAGCCCCAGCCAGACTTTTCCCCACTGGAGGAGGTGGGGGCATGGGGCAGGGCATGAGGTGAGGGAAAAGCCTAGGAGGGATTGCCCTGCCCCAGGCAAACCCCAGCTGAGGTATGGGGCTAGGGAGGGGGTTTAAAGCCACTTCCACACCTCAGTGTGCCAGCCCTGGGCCAAAGCATGGTCACATCCCCTGCTCTCCACTCAAGTGGGGAGTGGGTTGCAGAGGGGAGGCAACAGCCTGGGAGGGACTGCCCCCCCAGGCAAACCCCAGCTGGGGGATGTGTGTGTGTGCGTGTGTGTGTCCAAGCATGGGTCTAGAAATGTGTGTATGTGTGCATGACTGTGTGTGTGTGCCTGCATGTGGGTATGGGTCTGTGTATGTGTGTGTGTGTGTGTGTGTGCATGCACATAGGTGGGGGCGCGAGTGTCATACTTGCTTACTGAGTGTCTCAAATGTGGTGCTGATGGTGTGCATGTGGGTGCACTCCGAGGCATTGGCCAGCAGCCACTGGATCTTCTGCAGGGCTCAAGTGGGGTCCAGGGGGCAATAGCCTGGGAGGCACTGCCCCGCTCCCCCCCACGAGGCAAACCCTGGCAGACTGCTGGGGACAGGTCTGGGGGAAGAGCCAGGTCCATCTGCACATCCACCTGTGAGATGGACAAACAGGTAACTGCCATGTGAGATGGATGAGCAGGCAGTGTGCAGGGGGCCTGGCGGTGGAGGTGGGGGTGGTGGCGGGCACATGAGTCCCCACAGCGGGGGGCTGCTGGGCTCTGGACCTGCTAGCACCTCTGAGTCAGTGCGGGCAGCCACAAGCATGAAGGGCTTGTCCTGCACAGCCAGTCCAGCTGACAAGGCACCTACCCACAGCTGCAGCTGCATGGCCTCTGTGCTACTGCCTGGCCAGTCACTGTCCATGCATGCCAGGGCCCCTGGGACCTTCTGGGCATGTGCCTTGCTCTTCTTCTTCAGCCTCCTGATACCATGGAGCTGCTTCATGCACAAGCTGCGCCACCTCCCCCATCAGCTGCAGGTTCCTCATGTTGCTGACCAGGTGCTAGGCTCACTCCCACTATCGGGTCAACACTTCCGCCCCTGCCCCCAGCCAGGTACACACATATCATGCCCCCACCCCCCTCCCAGCTGGATGAGCAGGTGGACTTGGCTTTTCCCCCAGACCCATCAGGTGGTCTGCCGGGGTTTGCCTCAGGGGGGAGGGGGAGGCAGTCCCTCCCAGGCTGTTGCTGCCCCCTGGCCCCCTTCACCCTGCTCTCCACTCAAGCTCTCTAGCAGGCCCACTGGCTGCTGGCCAACTCCTGGGAGTGCACCCAAGTGCACATCATCAGTGCCACCTTTGAAGTGATCATTAAGCAAGTATGGTGCCTGCACCCACACCTACGCATGCGTGCACACATGCACACACATACACACAGACACACACACATACCCAGACCCACTTGCAGACACCGCCCCCTCCCCCCCC
>NW_005842033.1:2232125-2236144 GCF_000455745.1 Alligator sinensis | reverse complement strand
TTTAGACCCACGCTTGGACATATGCATGCACGTACACACACACACACACATGCACACACACCTCTCCACACCCACACACAGACACATGCACACACATACACACCCCTCCAGACCCATGCAGATGCGCACACACACATACTCCTCCCAAATGCACATACACACACACAAACGCATACACCCACACGCGCACACACACGTACCCCCCATGTTTCCCCACATACATACACATACCCCCCACACATACAAACCCCCCACATCTCCCCCACCTAATAAATCACATGCAGACTGAGCATTCCCCACAGCCCATCTTCCCTTGCCTCCTTTCTGCTCCTCCATGCACCCGATGCTTCATTTCAAAGGAAAAAGTGAAGTGGGTTCAAGCAGCTGCCCAGTGCCCCTTCCCAGAGAGGTTTGCAGCCCAGGCTTTGCCAGCTGCCCCTGCAGGAAATCTGCATGTCCCTCCACTCATCTTTGCCAGCCTCAAGCCTCCCTAGGCCTAGGCAAGGTTGATAAAACTGCACTGATGGGACAGAGTCTGAGCCTGGCTGACTCACGGCACCTAGGGGCAAACAGAAAATGACCTTCCTCACACTTCTTCCTTCAGTTGGAAGGTTGCTGGAGAGTTTGGGTGCAAGATTTAGCACTGCAGTGGCTAGCAGCAGTCGTTCGCTTGGGGGAGAAGGGGGGACAATAGAGGTGGATGGATTGTGCAGGGATGGAGCAGCTAGTGCCTTGACAGCTGATGCTTTGGGACCCCAGCTGGGGTCTCATGCAGACCATGGTGGCGGTTTAAAGCACCCCTCCCCCTGGCCTCAGCATGCTAGCCCCAGACTGGGGCCTGGCCGTGCCCGCTCTGCTCGAGCAGGGAGGGTGGAAAAGCCTTGAAGCATCAGTCCCTTCCCTTTGGCAGTGGCTGGCAGGCTGGGAGGTATGCTCCAGTGCCCCGGCTTCTGGCCTGAGCCATTGCAGGCATGTGGCTGGATTTCCTGAATCAAAAATGAATGTCTGTTCACTTGCTTCTCAGTTTAAGCTCTGAAGGTTAGACTAACCTGCAAAAACTAAATTGTTTCAGTCTCAGGCTTTTTGACGGTCTGTATTTAGCCTATGAGAGTAGGCCTCATGTAGTGGAGGACCCCTTCAAGATTTTTTTCCCATTTTTTGAAAATCTACCTACTGCCCTAGACCTGGCTTGTTCTTCAACCTTTATGAAAACCGTGAAATATGCATTTTTCTTTATAATCTCCAGAGCTGCACATTAAGTATAGCTAGAATCCTTGTGTGGTAGGCAACCTGATTTGGAAAAATGTTGTATACAGACCATACAGAAACTAATTGCTAATTTTTTTCTTCTTGTTTATCAGTTATAAAAATTAACTTTTTAATGGAGCAATAGATGTTAATTGGGCCTGAATCATAATAGGGTATAATGGCACAAAGAAAACATACAGAAAGAGTTTGGCACAGGATGATTGAATTAGTACCATATTCTTGCTGTATTCTGCTTCTTCCTTTTGTTTCTGTGCATTTTTGCCTTAAACTATTATTTATCAGAATCCTCTGGTAAAGTTTTACAGCTAAAGCCTTGTTATGAAATATTCAGAAGTTACTCTATTTTAATACTGCTGAATAAGTATGTTGTTTATATTCTTCTGGCAATTATAGGATGTAGCTTTATTCCTACATAAAAGGTTAAACAATGCTATGAAAAGTACAGGCTTTTAAATATAAAAGATCAATAATAACACATACACATACATACACAATTTCTCAGCCATGTGAGATGTAAAGGTCAAATATTCTCTGTAGGCACTGAATCAGGTTAAACTCTCTGGGGGAAGACCCACTGTGCAAAATCAAAAGAATAGTAGGAAAACACAGCTCTGCCATCTTGCAGTGGGGAGGTGTAGATTTTTTAGGAGAGTTCTATGTCTATAGATTTCCTTCTCTCCATCTATTATCTGCAGCTCTCTGAAGTAGCTCTACTCCATTCCTTCCACATATGGACCATAACATCATTGTAGGGTGAGGATGTGCCATTTATTATTTCAAACATCTAAATCTTCACTAGTTAGCTGATTGAAGCTCTCTCTGTCTCCTCTCCCACCCAGTAAAACTGCCTGCCCAAGCAGTTGCAAGAGAAGCTTCCAACTCTCAAGAGTCTGTAGGGGGATCTTTCTCCTTCTCCCAATGGTGCTTTCTAGAAAATGAAATTTCCATACCCCATTTTCTCTTGCTATCTAATATTTATTTATAAGGGACAGCTACCAAACAATTCTTGCTGACAGAATATTTTGACCATGTTGGAGTGATGTTAGGGCCATAATGGTCTAGGAAATATGAGAGGTAAGGATTTTTGTGGGCAATATCTTCTGTTGGACCAACTGCATGGTTGGGATACACTTAGGTAAGTTTTTGAAAACAGTGCAGTTCCTCTAATAAAAGAGATCTCCCACAAAAATGATTTCCTGACAGCATATTGCCAGTCACTTTTTTTGTCTGTGGTAGATTGCCTGTTATTCATACTAGAGAAAATGCATGCACTACTTTGTTTATCTGGGACTATTCTACCCAGCCCAATTGATTGAGCTCCTGAAGTTTTGCAATTCTATCCCAAGAAGCAGCAGGGCTGAGTTGCTTTAAGATACCAAAATAAATTTAGATTAATTGAAACAAAGTACAAGAGGAACCTACGGTTCCTTGTGGTGTACAGACTAAAACTGTATCAACTACCAAGACAGAATTATGGAGCTAAAACCCTACATGGTACCAGTGTCCCAGGTTCTTTGTCCTTGGTGACATTGGCCTCCATTAGTCATTGCAAAATATATAATATTACTTGATCTCCTGGATGACATAGAAGAAATGAGATTCTCCAGTCACAATCTTTAGATAAAACCTAGTTCTAAGAGTTAAGGTTAAGAATTTCGAGTCATACTTCATACAGACAGGGATGTGGTCCCACAGGAAGGAAAGGCCCAACAGGCAGTCTTTCTGGCATAAGGCAGCATGTGGACCCAGTAGCTGCTGCTGCAGCTCCTAGCTGTTCCCAATTTCCAGAAGTCCATGAAAGGCTATGAAGTGTTCTAAGAAATGAGTAGTGACAGTTTCCTCCAGCTGATAGTTTATGTTACTTCTAAACATGGAGGATTTCTCTGGTATATTTACTTTCGTTACTTTCAAATGGGAATAATATTTGAGACAGAATGTAATAAGAGACATACCATGCTTCAAGAGTCAATATAGTCCAGAGCAGCTTTAACAAAGCAGGTTCTTCCTTTGGCTACTGCAAAGGTGATGTTCCTGCCTTTATCTACTGGAGTACACCAATGTCTATTAAGATCTAGCAAATTAGCCAACAGCAATTATGCTTAGGTCACAGGAGCACACACTCTATCCAACCCAAGTTTATTTCTATTGTTTTTGATTCAGGCGATAAATGTGCACATTCCCTCCCACCTTCATATTACTTGGAGTCCTGTCCATAACATACTTCACTGTTCCATATGGATTTCTCTTTCATCTCCAACAGAAGCTAAACAGCAAAATGTACCTTAGCTCAGGGATGGGCAATTATTTTGGGCAGAGGGCCACTTACTCAGTTTTGGCAGACTGTCGAGGGCTGCATGGGTAGCCCCTCCCCTTGACAGGTGCCCTTCCCCCTTGTCACCAATGTCCCAGGGACAGTACTGGGGGGCCCAAAGTGGGGCACAGGCTGGCAGGGGTCTGTGGAGCCGGACTGGGCTGCACCAGCTGGGGGGGGCGGTGGGGGAGCTGACCCGGCTCCATAGAGCCCCTGTGGGCTGGGACTCTTGCCACCCTGCTCTGGGACCCGCCGGCACCGGCCCCAGGACACTGGTGTGGGCCTCGTGTTCCTGCTGGCTCCCATGCCCACTCACACTCAGTGCCCCGCAGTACAGGTGGGGGTCAGTGCACAGCCCCGACCCCCTGCTCACTGGCAAGGAAGAAGCTGGTGCTGAGCATGGGGAAAAGTGGCCCCTTGCCTGCCCTGTGCCCAGCCA
>NW_005842033.1:2224464-2232065 GCF_000455745.1 Alligator sinensis | reverse complement strand
GGCTGGCCAGGGGGGGGGGGAAGGGGCCACTTTCCTCTGCGCCAGGAAGGAGCCCAGGGAAAAGCTGTGTGGGGGAAAAAGCAGCCCCTCCCTCACCCTGTGGCTGGCGCTCCCTGCTGCAACCACTTGCAGACCACGTGGGGCTGTCTGGAGAATGCACAGGCAGCCCCATGTGGGCTGTGAGTGGATGCAGTGCAGGGCACTGGCCACGGGGTGGGCGAGGGGCCACTTTCCCCCCTCCACTTTTTCCTGGGCTCCTTCCCTGCCCGGGGTCCTCCTCTGCCCTTCCCCCCCCGCCACTTCCCCATTACCTGAGGTTCTGGCGCTGCCAGGGCAGCCATGTGCTCCCAGGCCAGAAGCCCCCACTGGGGCTTCCAGCTGTGGGGGCAGGACCAGGCAGACCCTGCTGTTGTGGGGGACCCCCCGGCCTCCCCCCCACCCTGCTGTTGTGGAAGCCCGCTGGGCTTCCCCTGGATCCTACTGCCCTTGGTTCCTGTCATTTTTGACAGGAATCAAGGGCAGATAAATATTCATTTTCTAAATTTTTTGGGGCCCCACAGGCTGGATAGAATGGCCTTGTGGGCCAGATCCAGCCCGCGGGCCATATTTTGCCACCCCCTGCCTTAGCTTCTTAAATGTGCAGTCTAGCCCAAAAGCTTAACGGTGACTTCAGAATAACTTCCCAGAGAAGATCTGACAGATGTGGTGTTCAACAATGCAGATATATATATATATATAAGCAAATAAAGTTACTGTGCTGCTGCAGCCTTAACTGCCATTCAGTGTGTTTTTGCTTGCTAACTTGGGCTGGAAAAAACTGTTACATTGGCAAAGTTTGGAGACTACAATGACCAAGAAGTATAACATGGATCTACCCAATCATCCAAATAAAGATATTGTGATTACATTTAATCACAAGTCTAAGCAGTTATGAGATGCATAAGAGATTTTTCACAATTTATTTTTTATCTGCCTCACCTTAAGTCCATTAGGTGCAATATATTAGAAAAGCAACTGGTGTAAAAGTCTTGCTTAACCTCTACAAGTGGTGCTTTCTTGCAAGACCTGCACCTTTCAATTAACTGCATAAAAACACCAGAGCTAGCAATGTTTTAATGTCCTAGTAGCTGGATATAATAAATACATATTTATTAGACTACAGAATAGGTACATAGGTATTTACTGCTTGGAAACATACACCAGTTGATCCAACATTATTATTTCATCTGTCTCTTTCTAGGCTACAGTATTTAAAGCTGCACCAGAATAAGTTACTCCTGAAAGAAATGGGACAAATCACCATCTGCTTAATGTTGGATAGAGCAACCAGACACTTACATTAGATTCAGCTACCCTTTAAAGTTGTGTAACTGTTTAACATGTCCATACCCTGAAGAGGGAGGTAAAAGTCCCCTGCCACCACCACCCAAAAGACCAAGAACATTCATTTTTCAAAACTGAAATATGAAATAAGATGCTGACTTAGAAGTTTGGAGCTGAATGAACTGTTTCATACTGCAGAACATGCTTGATGATTCCACGTACATAAGATGATCTTTTTCTTGGCTGGGTTTCTAACTAAGGCTATGTGAATAATTATCTTTTTGGTTTGGATCATGAATGATGGATCATTTTGGGGTGACTAAAACTGCATTTTCAGCAAATTTGCTGCTTTCTGAAAATAACTGCTTTGCTCTTTTCCTAAGCCAGAATCTGGCAGTTTGATTTTGAGCTCACTGCTTACATCCTGATGCCTATAAGTTGACCACAAAGTGGATACTCCTGATTTCAAATAGTATAAACAAACTAAAGTTCTTTTAACTTGAATGTCATAATTCAAGGAGAGGAAGAGAAAATGGAATGATATTTGGGTAGCTGAACAAGATGTGATTTTAATTGCACTGCTAAAAATTCAAAATTATGTGCAGAAAAACTCAAAATTATGCAAAATTATGCAGGTGCTTTGTATGGTTGGGGGTAGGTGTGGAGTATGTATGTGGGAGGAAAATTGTGAAAATGTGGAGGGACTGTGGGTGTGTGGGGTTTGGAGCCCAGGGAGAGGGAGGTCCCTGCATGCCCTGGCAGTATGCAGGGTACTGTGTGTCAAGACTGAGGGGCAACAGCAGGGCTAGGGGGATGTGGGAGTGAGGGGCAGACACAGACACACAGACCCACACAGAAACAGTGCCCAACAGGTACTGTAAAGGACAGGGGCATGGGGGAGGGAAGGGGCAGGGGGGCAGCTTGAAACTCCCATATTAAGGGAAGGAGAGGGGCAGGGGCAGGGGCAAGGCCTGGGGTGAATGGGCCCTAGGAGAGGTCATGGGACAGAGCTGTGGGTGGCTTATTCAGGGGTGCAGGTCCCCACCACTGTGTGCACTCCTGGGGGATGCATGGGAGGCATGTGACCCCCAGATTTGTGCTCAGTGTGGAGGCAGGCTCACTGCAGACTGGGGCTCTATGTGCAGCTGCCTTTGCCCCAGGATCTGCATGCTGGCTGTGCCGTGCATCCCCTGCCTGCCCAGCCACACATGGCATCGCGCAGCTCCTGGGGCAAAGGCAGCAGGGTGCAGAGCCCAAGGCCACAGTGGGAAGCCTGCCTCTGCCATGTGCACAAATCCAGGGGGCACGTGCTCCCCATGCCTCCCTTGGGAGTGTGCACAGCAGTGGGAAGCCAGTAAATTGAACTTTTCCAAATTCTAAGATCTCCAGTGATGTTTGAAAAAGCTTATTTCTACATATATCCATAGAGCTAGCTCTGGATAAGTTATGTCCTTTGTTCACTGCAGTAGAAACAGCAATCTTTCTAACAGAGTGGACTCAATACTTAAAAACATCTAGCCTTCCATGTTTAACGCAAAATACAATGACAAGCTTCTAAAAAAAAAAGCCAAGGGAAAAATAGCACAAAACCAAAAATTCTAAGTGCATCACTTGTGATGCTACTACAATTCTTTGCACTCTTCTGTGTGATGTTTCTACTGTTTTTACATTTCTTGTATCTTACAGATCTAGGCATATGCCAACAGATTCTGTTCTTCAGTTTAATTGGAAGGTTTTTATTAACATATTCAGTCATTTGCTTTTTGCCTCTCTGAAATCTGCAAGCCACAAAAGAAGTGACAACAATCTTTAAAGCTGTTTTGGTTGGCTTTCATGTCATTAAATGTTCTATTGTATCATGCTGACAACCAAAATATGCAGTTTCCAACTTTATATTTAAAGTACAATGGGACCACAAAGTTAATTTTGCTGATCCGTGAGTACTTCAGTATTGATTATAGTATTGATCACATTTTTTGATAATTGTTCCTGGAAGTAATGTGGCAACAATATAGACATGAGTTTGTTCTTATTACTTTCAGAATGCATGGGCTCATCTGCTGTAGATTTCTGTCTGATTGTTTAGCTACAATAATATGCATTTAATATGATCACTGCTTAACCTGATCCTTCAGGTCAGTTAAAACCTGTGGTAATAAATTAGTCTGTATATATGAGTAGCCATAGTTTTTCCACTTACCTTGATCACCTCAACTGGAAAAAATAGATAGTCCTATTGGTAAAGAGGAAACATTGTAAAATTAAATAAAGAGGTAACAAAGGAAAAAAGAGCTAAGGTTTGCTTGCAACAAAGAAAAGGTCCAAGGTAGAACTTTTAAAATCAGTACAAATCTCAAAGGACTGTGGGTTGACATCATGCAGTGTCAGTGTCTTGCTAAAAGACATCACAGTTGGCTTGGGCATTCAGTGGGCAGAATACTATTTTGCTTTAGTTTCCCAAATGCATAGGCAATTCTGGGGGGAAGGGGGGTATGTGCCCCCCACCCCCAAATTGCCCACTCTCTGGCCAGCGAGTGGGGAGTGCCAGCTGGTGCCCCCCTGAAATTGGCTCTTGCCAGCCAGGGAATGGGGAGTACTGGCTGGTGCCCCCTCAAGAAGCATCGGCAGCACTTCCAGTTTTGCCAGCAGTGCTTCCAGAGTTGGCAATTAGCCACTGGGGGACCCCCTAGTCTGTGATTGGCCACTGATGCCCCCCACCAGAGCCAGGAGGCACTAGTTGCCCATGACCAAATGGATATTCCTCAGCAGCATAACTGCCATTTTTGGCACTTATGCAAAGGTTGAGGTTCTATCCATGTGCAGCATGCAGCATTATACCAGTCTAAGTGACACGTTTCTGTAAATATTTGCATCAGAGCCGTTTGCACAGTACAAACTGGCTATTACTTGCTACAAACACTGAGTGGCAAAATGTTATAGCAGCACCTCCTGAGCAGCTAACTCAGGATAGCTAGTAGTCGGTATACTGCAATGTACAAAACTGATGTAAATTACACTGATATAAATGCCTTGTGTGTGTAAGCCCTATTATAATGCAAAAATGAATACAAAACTCAGACTTAATCAAAGTCGTGTCAGTATAAGGAGCTTCCCCTCCATATCATAAAGAAGGAATTCTCTGTGCTGGTTGTAAAGAACTGTCTTACATATTTCTTTGGACAAATATTGACTGTCCTGTTTAGAACAGAAATGATATGAAACTTTCAGTACCATCAAAGATTCTACGCCTGCCTGAGGCTTGATTCCAAACACACAATCAATATACTGACAAATTCTGCCCCCAGTATACCTGTACTGATACTGATGGTAAAGCATGACTTTTCTTTAGCACAAATTCAGAAATGGTATTACATCTGACTAAGGGCTTGTCTACATGGGAAAATTTACTGGCATAATTATACTGCTATTGTTATACCCATATAACAAATTATGTGGACCTTCTTATTTCACAAAGGGATTTATACTGATATAATAATAGGAGGATAATTATACTGGTAGAAAAGCCTTAAATCAATTAAGTTACTTAAGCATATGTGTAACTTTTGACATCGGAAGTTACTTGCTGAATCATCGCCTAAAAACAGTTTCTCATTTCCTCTTCTGAGTAAACATGCTCGACATTGAATAAGTACAGCCACTAGAAATTTGCTCCGTCATGATGTTTCTAAAAGGGCAGAAGCAACTTTTAGTTGATTACAAGTCCATTTCAAATGCAGAGATGGCTACAGTTCCTGTTCTTCAAGTGGGTGAAAGGCTGCAGCACATTACTGTGAACGAAAGCTGCAGTGCTCCCCTCAAAGTTTTACCCAAATGCTTCATTATGAAATGGCATGATTTATCTTTCTATAATCTGCCCTACATTTGTCTGGAATCTCCCACTTTTTTTCTTAATTATCTGTCAGTCAGCTTCAACTTATTAATTAATGCTCCGTTCTCAAGCTTTAGCAGCAGCTTGAACTGGGTCACCATTCACACGATGAAACAACAGATGCAAAAGGCTTTGTGAATGACAGGATGAAAATTAGGCACTATCTTGGCATCAACTTTCAGGAAGAAGTTAAAAATCCTCTCTGCATTTCATATTGGAAACTATACCACATATCTGGTTACTGTATATATTGTACAAATGCTTAGTTTTAAGTCTGCCAACACTGCCATTCCAATTTGTCAATCCTGAAATTCTTTTTGGTAAATGCTACAAATGTACTACTCATCATTGTTATTATGTTCCATTAGAACATTTGAGAGTTTTGAGTTCTGTCAGATGTATATGATAGCATTTGATGAATCAGTACTGAAATGATCCACTAAAAAAACCCATCCAATTTCTTGGAGTGCTTTCTACTAGTATTGATAAGTATATGGCTTTTAAATGCAATGACTCTTCTAACGTACTTGGCCATATTGTATATTGCAAACATTTATAACAAGGTTGGTATTGACTACTTAATTAATCGCTCTTCCTCTAGTGCTCTTTTCTGTCACTCAAAAAATAGCCAGTCTAATAATACAGTGACATACTTTGTTACAGAATGGTGGCATGAATGGTTGCGTGACCCATTTGGTAATGCCCTTCCTATGTCAGGGTGCTTCAACCTTGGTGAATCTTCATTTGTATTTCAGGCTTCTGCATTTCCCTTAATTTGGTACAGAATGTTCAGCATTTGTATTTTTGTAGTCAGGCAGAGCATACGAATATGCATACAAAGTCTCTTGAGTGATCCATTGATCCAGAAAATGTCCTGTAAAATAAAACCTACAAAGCAGAATACCTTAGCCTACAAACAGACCTCAGTGACAGCCTCAATTTAGTTTGGTCTATGTCTATGAGGAGAAAAGGGAAGGAAAACAACAAGCATAAAGGAGAAAGGTAACATCTATGGATAGATTACTTCTATTCTGGTATTCTACTCTCCAGTAAAACAGAAAAAAATTTAACACACAGGAGGGTTCTTTGTCCAGTACTGTTTGTAATAACTCAGACAAACAGGCTTCTGGCACTTCCTCATTATTAGGAGATTTCTTCTTATTTTGAGCCTAAGCAGTCATTTCCCGAGTTTCATTCATTTCCCCTTGTTATAATCCAGAGACCACCTTAAATTACTATTGTCATTCATAATTTGTGCTAGAACCATAGCACTTAGGAGCCCTAGTCAAGAGGCACTTACAGTACTTACCTCGCTATGCTAAGTACTGTACAAATACAACAAAAGACAATCCCTGCCCCAAATAGCTAACAAGCTTAGTTTAAGACAAGACACAATATATGGATACAGATAGATGGAATGAGGAGAAGGCACTGAGGCTACTGTCCAGCATGATAGACAACAGTCTCAGCTCACTAACAAACTTAGCATTGCCAATATTTTGTAGGTGTCATGGCAAAGTAGATCTGAAGGAAGGGTTTGAAGGATAATGATGTAGCATCATGAATATTTATGAAGAACTCCTCCCAAACATGAAAGGAACTATGAGAGGAAGCATAAAGTTGCTTGTTAAATTGGCAAACAAGAAGTGGTTGTTACCATTATAGGCAAATTGGAGGTGAGAGTTGACATAACAAATGTAAAATATTAGGTAGGTTGGGGATATGTCAGGGCAAGCCTAGAAAATGAAAACAAGCAACTTTCCTTTGATGCACAGGGAAGAGTCAGTCAAAAGGCTCAAAAAGTAGGGCTGATGTCAAAGTAACAGGTGAAGAAAAATGATCTTTGCCCTACATTCATATGTATGAGCCGGGCAAGACTTCATCTCTTCAGGAAAAAAGTATGTTGCAGTAATTGAAGTATAAGGTTATAAGTACCTGGATTAGAGCTTCAGTTGTGTGTTCTCTCTGGAGGGTTACATTTTAGAAATGTAATACAGAAAGAATCATCAGTCACATGGTCAAATATGATATGCTGGGAAAGAGCCAGCATGGTTTTTGTAACGGGAAATCCTGCCTCACTAATTTGCTGGAGTTCTTTGGGGATGTTAACAAGTGCGTGGACAAAGAGAATCCAGTTGACAAAATATATTCAGATTTGTGCTTTCATTTTTGACAAGATCCCAAGCAAAGGTGTCATGACCCAAAAGGCAGGATTGTGTGTGTGCTTCGGCACCAGAATTATCCCCGCCAAGTTGCAGAGCATTGCACGGGGGTGTTTCCTGTTGCAGAGGAAACCCCGGTGCAGGGACGAGTTTCCCGCCTTTTCTGCAACTTCTTTTGCAGAGTGCATTGCTCATGTTGCAAGAGGAATGCACGGTGTAAAAGAGTT
>NW_005842033.1:2201602-2222835 GCF_000455745.1 Alligator sinensis | reverse complement strand
GACCGTGGCCTCACCGTCATCTGAGAGACCCTGGAACTGTTCCAGTGACTATCCATAGCTTAGACAGCTGCATTGAAATCTATGGGTGAAAGAATATCATCGTTTTGCGGATTCTGCTTAGTCCAATGGTTGATCACCCTGTAAGCAGTCTTCTTCGACAGTTGCCAAAATTGCGTGTCCTCCTGGACCCAAGATCGTCCAGCGATTGGGAGTATCAACGACCAACTGAGGCTCGAAATACGAGACACCGTGAATCCGAGCGTCCAGCGTTACATCAGAGAACAGAAGAGGAACGATATATGTTCGGATTCCTCCTGCAGCGTTCTGGACTGAACAAGCGTCAGCTTCGGATTTTGGGGGATGCGGGACAGTGGCAACTAGCCTATGAGTTAGGTTTCACCTATCTCGAAGAAGGTGATGACTCCTCGACTATTTCGTCGAGTTGAGTGGCTGCTTAGTTTAGAATCATGTTCATCCTTGTATTATATGTTTGATAGTGACAGTAAGTTTAATTGATAGTTTTCGTATCGCTCTTAAAAAATATTAGTAAAATAATTGTTTTAGAGAGTTCTTTTGCAGATCCGAACTTCAGAGTGCGTGGTGGAGAGAGGCCCCAAGAAGGACCACATCACCGAGAGGAGTGAGGGCCTGATGCGTGACTCCACCATGACGCCCACTGAAGCCCTGATCGTTCAATTTGTTGTTATGAATATAATTATGTGTATATTTGTGTATGCCGGCTATTATTTGGTTCGATCCCTTGAGGACGAATTTCTTTTGTTAGCTAATTTTGTATGTGTTCGTTTAGTTCCACAGACCGTTGACAGAGCTACCGATGACCTGGGTGACAGATTTGAGGTATAATTCTGTTATGCCTTCAGCAAGGGGGGATGTCATGACCCAAAAGGCATGACTGTGTGTGTGCTTCGGCACCAGAATTATCCCCGCCAAGTTGCAGAGCATTGCACGGGGGTGTTTCCTGTTGCAGAGGAAACCCCGGTGCAGGGATGAGTTTCCCGCCTTTTCTGCAACTTCTTTTGCAGAGTGCATTGCTCATGTTGCAAGAGGAATGCACGGTGTAAAAGAGTTCCCGCCACTGGTATGCAAATTCGTTCCCCGTAATTGGCTAGTGTTAAATTATTCACACGTGCCGGCTAGTAATTGGCTCACTGGCCGTTTAAAATTCCGCGCGACTTCCGCCCAAGTCGAAGAGCTTTGAGCATGCTGCAGAGTGCCTCTGAAGTTATCTGACTTGCAGCTGCCGATCGATAGACTGATCACCTATCGATCTTTCTTCCCGTCACCGAGCGCAACCCCGATGTACCCCTTTCCCCGCCAGCTTCGAATTGCGGACGGATTAACTGGCTTGGGCCTCGCCAGCTGGAGCAACTCGTGTGGTTGTTCCGACGACCAGACCACCTGCGTCGTGATTGCAAGCAGCGTGAGTAAAGTTTTTTACAACCAATAAGTTGTGTCTGCCTCTCCATTCACCAGCCCGCCCTGATGTACGAGTGTAACTCGAGTCGGCCCTGGCCGTCCAAGACAAAAGGCTTTTTAAAAACGAGTTGCCATGGGATTGGACTGAGAACTGGTTATAAGATAGGAAGCAAAGGGTAGAGCTAAATGGTCACTTTTCAGGATGGAGGGAGGTCAGAACTAGGGTTCTCAAAGGATCTATTGGGCCCAATTTTTTAAGCATTACCTCATGTAACTCATTACCACAACTGGTTGTAGAGGCAGATGGTATAACCAGGTTCAAAAAGGGACTAAACATGTTCATGGACAATTGATCCACTAATAGCTGCTAAACAGAACACTCTGGCATCTCTAAATCAATGATGGTGGATCCCAAGGAAAGAAAAGAACAGGGGATAGCTCACTCTAGGTATATCCTATTCATATATTCTCTTCCAAAGCGTCCACTTTTGCCATTGTCCGAGACAGGACACGGGGACAGATGGACTATTGGTCTGACTCAATAAGACACTTATCGTCTTATGTAGCAATATTCAAACAAAGCCTGGATATGAAAATGTAGAGATGGATCTGCATGAAAGAATACATCTGGGTTTAGAGCCTGAGTGATATACAGAGTGGTGGTAGGGTCCACAGTGATGGAGAAAGGAGTTAAGCATCATCTTAAAATCTCTATTTTAACCATATAACATTTGGGCTGATATTTGGATGTTCACATGAAGAGATGGCAGGATTTATTTGGACAGATGGACACAAATCTGTAATTGATAGGTAGGATAGGAGTCATTTGCATAAAAATGGGAGAGCAATTTGTTTGTGGATGAAGTTACCCAGAGGTAAAAGTTCAGGGGCAGAAAAGGAAACCAAGGACAGAACATACAGAGAGGGTCATGGAGGTTTGAGTGGGAGGGAGGCATTCGAAGATGTGGCTAATGAGGTCAAAATTACAGGTTTTTCCTAGGCAATTATCAGTATGCTAGCTAAGCTTTTATGATCCATGGCACTTAAATTTATTCTCACAGCTTCCAATAGGTAGAGAAATATTATCTCCATGTTATCGATTGCAAACTGAGGCACAGACAAATTGATTTGCTCAAACTTCTGTGGCTAAATTGAGATCAAAATCCAGATATTCCAGTTCACAAGTCAGTGCTTTCACAGATCAGTTCCTTGACCCCAAGAGCACACTTTATCTGCTATCAAGAAGCTTTCACAATTTCTTGCAAGCAATGTCCAGCTAAATATGTGGACTAGAATTGGAGAGAAGAGAAAATTATTTCTGAAGAAGGAATGACAGAGTCTCAGAATATTGCTACTTACCTCAGTTAAGTTTCTCAAATGAATGACTAATATCTTAACAATGAGTCCTGCTACATTTTGAAGCTGATGATTGTGGCAAGTCCTTGTGCCCTTTTGTTCCCCTTTGTTCCCTACTACAATCATAGTATTTCTGGAACAAGGAGGCATAATTTTCACTCAAATGCACTAATGTTCCTCAATCATGCTGTTCATTCATCCAAATCATATTTGACCTGTTGTAACTTGTTGAAACAAGACAGAAAGAGCATTATTACTAAGTGGTGGCATCTCTCAAAGCATGGTTGATGCTCTTCTGTTTCTCCCATCCCACATATTCCCTTTCCCCAAGACTGTTTCATAGTCATTTGCAGGCTACAAACATCTCATTAATGAGGTAATTTTGAAACAGAACCTAAGTCACCCAATTAACTAAAAATATAGCTAGCTTTAGTTCACTTTATTTACATACACTAAACATAGCTGTCACTGTTCATTTATACCCTTTTCCTCTTTAGCTACTCTGTTTTCACTTTGTCATTCCTCATACTTTATCTTCCCTGATTCTCTCTTTCTCCCCATGTGCTCTAACCTGATCCTTAGTATTCTGCTGTTGTCCTGTGAACAATTTCAGAATCGTGACATGAGTGGTAAATCAATTAATGAGCATTTTATAAATATCATTGTTATGAACAGAAACAATTTTTAAAAGACCAAGGTGACTGGCCTTTTAATAATACTGAAGCTAGAAAGTTACTGATAGGATTATTTTGCTCATCTTTCTGCAAAGGCAGAAGTGCTGTCATAAAAAAAAATCTACTAATTCTACTCTGGATCTTGGCCAAAAAGGAAAGAAGCAACTAAGTATTTTTGCATATTTTAATATATTTCAGGACAATCCTGAATTTGTATCTAGGTCTGCTCTAATTCAAAATGATTGGTCATTCCCTGGGACCTTTCAATCAGCCAGAGGCATCCAATTGCCATTTTTGATTTTGTGTACTTTCACTCAACATGTACTACTCCCACTTGCTTGCTTTAGCTTTCCCTCCAAGTTAAGCAAGACAGGTAGTGTTGTTTCAACTTCACTGAGGCAGATTCACCTGTTTAGAAGTATGGGAAAGAAAAGAAGATCTAAATTAGAGGGCAAAAGGATAGTAAGTGCTACTAGGGCAGGGCACATAGTATTGTTCAGCTGAATAGAGTAGTTAGGATGCATGGTGAATGTGATCATTTCACACATAGGTAGGTCATGGCACATTTTGGATCAGATTTCCACAAAGAAAATGAAGAGGAGTACTTAACATTTCTTCTTCCTTTTGTGTAACACATGGTTTGTCAGTTTCTTAAGGGCTCAATACAGCAGTGTGCATTAGTTTTGAAATATTTCAAAAGATGATTCTTATTTTAACCTATATAGATCATTCTAGATATGCCCTCTTCATATGCTCTCACTCTAAAGCATCTACTACTGCCACTCCTGGAGACAGGCCACTGGGCTAGATGGACCCTTGGTCTGACCCATTATGGCACTTCTTATGTTCTTACTTTCTTAGATGTTATTGAATTTCTTAGGCCTTGTGTGCATTAGAAGGAGGTTGCTGATATAGCTAAAACAGCAAGACCTCCCAAAGGAAACATACCATTTACTTGCAAAAGCAATTTGGGCTCCTGGTAAAGGTGATATCTTTTATTAAACCAACAAGAGTTTTGCAAAAAAAAATTCTTTAATTGCAAGCTTTCAGGCACAAACACCCTTCATCAGCTTGCAATTAAACAATTCTTTTTTGCAAAAATTTTTTTGGTCTAATAAAAATCTTGTTGGTCACCTCTAGCATGAGCCCAGATTGCTTTTTCCTTTAGACCAATATGGCTACAACCTGGATACCTTTTAATTGCTAAAGCAGAGATGAGCAAAATACGGCCCATGGGCTGCATCTGCCAGGCCATTCTATCTGGCCCATGGGGCCCCTAAAAAATTTAGAAAATTAATGTTTATCTGCCTCTGCCTGCTGTCAAAGATGACAGGAGCCAGGGGCATTAGGACCTAGGAGAAGCCATGGCAGGCTCCAGCAACAGCAAGGCCCCAAGGTGAACTGCCAGGACTGCTCTGTCTTGCTGCTGTGGCAACAGGTGGCTGCCACCGAGTAACAAGGCTGGGCTCCCCCCAATGCTGCCACCACTGCCCCTGTGCCCCTGCCGCAAGCCCAAGCACCACTTGCCCTGTGGCTGTTTGTGCACAGTGCTTTCTCTGCAGCAGGCCGATGCACCCATGGAGGCCAGGAAGAGCAGCAATGGCAGCTGCAGGGGCAAGTACACGGGAGAGCGGCGGGGGCAAGTACGGGGCTGGCAGAGCCAGCCATATGGGGAGGCGGAGCATGGACACTGGGTGTGGCGGAAGCAACGCAGCAGCAGTGGCCACTCCCGTGAGTGGCACCGTAAGCGCCACCGTGAGCGTGGTGACAAGGAGAAGGCAGCGGCAGCCAAGCCCACCTCATCTTTATCCTCCTCTGCTGAGGGGTGTTGCAAGGGCCACTCCTCCTTGTGTGGCAGTAAGAAGTGGGAGACCAAGGTGCACTGCAGCCAGCCCAAATCCACCAAGCTGTTGGCCCCTGCCAGCCCATGCCATATGCTCCTGCCACCCCACTCTGGCCCCACCAGCGCTGGCCCCAGGACACTAGCGCAAGCCCCGCGCTCTGCTCACTTCCACTCCCCCCGCTTCCCACTGATGCTTTCCCGCACACCTACTGGCCGCTTTGCACCACGTGGCTCCCGTATCCACAATGCCATACCCACACACACCTCCACGTATCCCCACAAACCCCCATTCCCACTCACCCACAGTTCCCCACAAACCCCACACCCACCCATACCCTGCCAATATCCATTCACACACTGCACAATATACAAGTAAGACTGCATTTTGCAGCTATTATGCAATCACTTCTACATATACAGCACAAATGCACACTAATCAGGACAAAAATACTTTGTAAAATTAAATTAAAATATATTATTATGGGTGTTTGATTTTTAGTATTGTGAGCGGGATGCCTGGATCAATCAAAGGGGCATGTTTGGACCCGCTTCCCATACCTGAGCTCGTTGTCACCTGCCACAACTAGATGGGAGTAAAAAGAAAACAGTAAAGAGCTCACAGGTGGAAAGCTTCCTGTTTAATAAAGGCTATAACATGCCACGCCCCGTCCTGTCGCCATCTCCAGCTGCTGACATGGGTTCAGGCTCCCGCTGCTATAATGCGTATGCAGCCTCTGTATATTTAGGGAACATGGATGGCAGCTCTTCCCACGCTCTGTTGCTCTGGCTTGCTCTCAGTCACTGCACCGGTTCCCCTTCCGGGGCAAGTCTCTAATCAGTCTCTGGTCTTATTATACAAAGTCCCTAAGTAGCAATTAACAACTCCTGGTCAGCCCTGCCACCGGTCTGTGAACCCTTAATTGACAGTTAACAAGTTTCCGGCTCGGCTCTCTTGCCAGGGTAGGCGACCTTCATTGGCAATTAACGATTCTCTCAGGCAGCTCCATAACAGGGTCACTGGCTCCCTGTTACAAGCATATAATCTGTTTTTTTCCCCCTATGATGGCAAACCCTGATTTCTACCCATCCTTTGAAGGTGGAAATGATTTGATTTCCACCCATCAAAGGAATACTTCCAGGGGCAAGGGGAGGCACTTCTGGTGGCAAAGGTCAGAGGTTAGGGGCAGTCCCAGATGGTGATCGGGGGTGGGGCACCTGTCAAGGGGCAGGGCTACCCATGCGGCCCTCAACAGCTTGCCAAAACTCGGTAAGCAGCCCTCCGCCTGAAATAATTACCCACCCCTGTGCTAAAGTATTCCTATACCAAGTACAACTAGTATGTTTTCTGAACCAAATATGAAAAGCTCACACCCCAAAGAAACCAGGTATGTCCATAAAATTTTCAAGTATAGTCCTAGGCCTTAATGAAAATACCCTTTATGCCTTGTAAAAGGGAGGATTAACAGTCTCTGGGCCTTGAAATAGTCCTACCACATCTATACTCTCCACCTAAAAAGAACTTAAAACACCAATATCCTCTATCAGCACATTTATATATACTTGTCTTTTCTGTTCCAAAACACTTGTTAAAAGAATGTTGAAGTTGCAATGTGAAGTATTTGTAAGTTATAAAATGCCAAAATTAATCACTGAAATTTTGGTGAAGATCAAATGAAAATATTAATTCCATTAAAAGAATAATGGTAAGAGTTATAACCTATGATAAGGAGTAAAATTTAATCTGATACATTATAGAATGTATGACAGTCTATAAATATACTGAAGTCTTCTGCTGCCCAAAATAGTATGATTTTAACTCTTAAAACAAAACAAAACCGAACAGCCAGGAACAAATACTTTCTTTTACTTCAGGGTCTAAGCCAAAAAATGTTTTTGGTTGGTTTTGTGGCAGAATGCTACCTCTGTCTCTCCCCAAAAACTCTGCTCTGTGACAATTTGTTTAGTATGGACCTTGCAGAGGGTACACACCCTACACTATCTCTTTAGGTAACCTGAGTTGGGCACTTTCCTGAGGGAGGGGGAAAACCTGCTCCCTCTGCCTACGTGACTGGCATTACATACCTGGGTGAGGGGCTTGGACTCCCTAGTGTTCTAGAGGCCCTGCCAGTCTGCCCGGCAACCAGTGATGCATTTCAAATTGGTTGGCTGGCAGCCAACAGGTGCTGGCCTCCGTTGAACCAAGTAAATGAGGTCATAAGGGCTATATAAGTTAAGGACTGCCCAGGAGGAGGGGCAATAGCCATGATGAAAACTCAGAGGGAAGAGCTGGACCATCTGAAAATTGCTCTCTCTGGAAACTCATGATCAATGAACTGCCTCCCTCCAGAGTCTCCCCCTGCCTCTGGACAATACTTGTGAGTAAGCTACCTGAGATTTAACTAGATATATAGCTTGCAGTAATTCAGATGCATGATCAAAGGCTAGCTCAGCCACCCTGTTTGCTCTATGGAATTTCTCTGATATTGCTCTACTCTGTACCCTATTTCAACCCTACTTCTTGTAACCAATCAAGTTGTTTGTACCCAGCATGGAAGACTTATTGGGACTGGGTCTAGCTTATGCCTTGGGGTCCCCTTGGTTTGGCTGACTAAGGGAAACCACTATTTGTGCTTCCAACTGAGAGAAGCACCCCAAGTTTCTGAAGTGAGTTGAGTACCCTCAAGGATGATTAGGCCTGTGTTTCCCAAGGGGCACAAAGCCAGGATCAGACCAGACCCTGGGTGGTGGCAGCTGTACCCCCAGGCGAGCGGGTGTGCTCCAGGTCAGCCAGACATGAGGCACCCCCAGGGAGGCACTCGGAGCCTGGAAGGTGGTCAGGTGCAGTGAGGTGGGTGGCTCAGCCCAGGAGCACCCCCTACTGGCCCACCACAGGTTTAAAGAATACTTAAGGCTTATGTTCATCTTAGAACATTTTCAAATAATTTTAAACCTGATTATAACATATTCTATTCCATAATTTGACTGTACACAAAGCAAGGCTTTAAGATAACATCTCATTTCCAGAAATCCAAAAATAGGGAGCAGACTATTTCAGGAAAAAAGAACTAATATGACCAGCGACAATCAACTGAATTGTATTGTAATTATACAAATGAGATTATTTTGAGAAGAGGCTGGCAAGTCATGACTACAAGATACAAAGAAAGCTAGTAAAATATTTTTGATAAGTGATTTATTGACCAAAAATGCAGTTGCAGGGCTGAAACTGTTTGCAATTTGGGTTAAATTCAGTGAATAATTTCAGCCAAAAGAAACTTAAAAATAATTAGAAATGGTAAAACAGTTCTTCTGGCATTTCCAAAATTTGAAGTTACAACTTCTGACACTAGAATCATAAGACAGTTTTGATCATAAAATAAACAAGGAGAATATGGTGTTGCATGTACAGCCTATTGCACAAGGAAATATAGTATAAAAAATATCTATTGGTTCAGGGGCTGCAGCATGGCTACAGCCCCAAGCAAATACCTTTGCCCCAGACAATAGAATCAGCCTGACACTTTCTGAGTCAATGGATTTTTAATTATTTTTACAAAGTAACGTGTTTCAACAGCCCTAAAATCCAGTATTTAGGGCATTTTTCTGAGATGTGGATGATCTAACTTCAAGGCTATTGTTCTGAACCAGGTAAAAAGGAATTAAACCCAAGTTTCCCACATCCTGCATTAATGTATGGAAACACTGGACTGCCAAATATAAAATGTTCCAAACCAACTCTTCAGTGTTGTGAATTGTATCCAAGTCCCCTCATGTATCTAGCCCTTTGTTTCTAAGTTGTTGTTGCTTGTATTTAAAAATTTCATATGTCCTAAATCAAGATGGAGTCTTATTTGACCTGAGGTTTTGTTGTTTTTGTTTTTCTGAATTTCCTTTCAAGTGGACCCAAATTATTTTTTTCTATTTTCAGAACTGCCAGTGAACCAAGAAAACCAGTTGTTTGCTCAATTCTAGGTATATGTGGCCTGCATGCAAGTTTTATGCAGCCCACAGTATTGCACAAAACCCATGAATAGCTTCTAAATCAAATCACATATGTAGGATTATGGAACACTGATCTTTTACAGGCCAGATCCAAATAGTTTGTATAGGCATCTACAAAAGCTCTTTAATGTACATTGGCCTGTTCTAATGTGCATTAAAGTGTCACTAAGTCATGGGCATTTATAGATGTGCTCCAGGAGCACATTCAATGAGCTTTTACAATGCTGCCATTTTTTCAGCATGGGGATGCTGATACACGTGATGCTGGAGGCTGCTAGAACACATTAATTTTTGTGCTCCAGCAGACTTCGTTAATTGAGACTGCTCTGATGTGCTGGATTTATAGTGCATTGTAGCAGACTTCCTACATGTGTTTAAGTGCCCCATGCTATTTAGTTAATGCACATTCAATTAAGCTAATGAGCATTAAGCATCACTTAAAATGCATGGATGCCTATACACAAGTGCAGAAAGTGCTATTACACTCTGGAATTCTAGTGCATCAGAGCAGAATCGATTAATCAAGTCTGCCAAAGCATGGCAATTACCACACTCCAGCAGCCTCCTGCTTCTCATGTATCAGTGTTCCTGTGCTTAAAAATGGCAGTGGGGGTGCTTGAACTAAAGCTTGTTGAATTAGCTTTAGTTCAAACACCCCCACCACCATTTTTAAGCACGGGGACACTGATACACAAGATGCAGCAGTGGTTTAATTGGATCCAGCTCTTGGAGCTCTTCTAATTAAAGTGCCACTCCCCCCATCCCTGGAGCATATGTAAAAGTGCCCCATGCTCTTTAGTTAACATGCAGTAAGACAGGCTAATGCACATTTTCCTACTATCTCACAATGGAGGTACTATATTTAATGTGCATTAACTAAAGCATGTTAATGCACATGTAGACATACCCGTAGGTACCTAAACAGGACTCAAGTAGAATTCAAGCACCTAAACTGACCCTGCTCCAATGGCCACAAAACTATTTAGATGCCTAGAATAATAGGCAGCTCCACTTTGGCCTGAAAAATTCCTGTAGCATCTCATCCTAGGCTTGTATGCATTTCCAGAAGCCATCCAGATCAAACATGCACTCATCTACAATCACATTCTCTTCTTTCCTAGTTGTCTAAGTGGCTATTTTTAAAAAATCATCTATAGGACATTTTTGGTATTTAAGCCCCAGAGGAATTCTATTCTTATGAGTTTTGCTCTGCATATGTTGCTCTGTGAAACTGCAAGGTTATGTAGACTGAGCATGTGCAATGGTATCCCAATCATGTATTTGGTTGAATCAGCTATTAAACAAAAGGGTCAAAAAACCCTGCTGAAGTGCTTGATCTATATTGAATCAGCTATTAGATAAATGGGCCAAAAAGCCCCACTGAAGCATCTGATCTAGGCAGTTACTGGGGAACTGAGTAAAACTGGCTTCCTCTTCCAGAAAAATTCTGCTTCTTTTTTTTTCATGTCTGTCAGCAACCATTCTTCTCTAGTGGTAACTATGTATTGCACTGAGAGTCAACCATGTGGATTTAAATTTTAGGGCTTATTTATTTAAATTTCAGTATACCAGTAAGATGAATAATATAAAGACACACACGAAGTCCAGGATATTTTCTCTTAGTGCTGCATAAAGACTAAGTAATATTTTAAGATATTACCATAATAATTCAAATCCAAGATGAATTTCTGCCCTCCATTTAACATGGGGAGAAGTCACTCATCTTAGATTCGAGTATAAGTGGAGGGAGCAGGTAGCTGCTGAGACTCTGACTCTGGCCCTGAGCAAAGCTTGGAATTGGAGGTTCAGAAGTCACTTGGCCCCCTTGCCACCTGCCCCCTGCAGTCTCTGCCCCATGTCTGCCTGCCTGGTACCACTTTTAGACCCCCTGCATCACCTGACACCTCTTACCACCACTGTCATTGCTTGCATGGAACACATGATCACTACAATCTCTGCCTGGCCATGTAGCAGTGGCAGTGATGGTGGCAGTTCCAGCTCCAGCTCTAGCTCCAGGGCCAGAACTGCTGCTGTTGCAAACATTGCTGCATAGATGGATGAGAGCTGGATTGACCATATGCTCCATATCCTGGGCCAGAGTGGGGCTGGAACCATGGAGGGTAAAAGGCTGTGAGAGGGGGCATAGGTGGCAGTGGGGGCAGACAGCAGGAAGGGAGCCGCAGTGGTGTAGGCACAAAAGCAGCAGAAAAGGCAGGTGGCAAGAAGGGAATAGTGGGGGAGGCAGAGGCAGCAGTACGGAGCAGGCATGGGAGGGTATAGGTGGGAGGGGCAGTCACCATAGGAAGTTGTGGGGGGGCTGGCGCACACAGACAGCAGGGGGCAAAGGGAAGAGGTTAGGACCTGACTCCTTTACCACTTGCCCACCTACTGCTGCTTGTTCTGCTGCTGCAGTTGGGGGTGAGGGGCCATGAATTTAAGATGATTCACCAGTAATTGTATTCTATACATAAAAAATTATAGCAATGTATAGAATCTAATAATTGGGAGGTTGTCTTAAATTCAAAGTTGTCTTGGATTTGGATAAATACAGTATTATATAACAAGTGATAGAAATAACTTGTTTTTTTAATTGTTGTGGGTTTTAGATCACACTGATAAGATTTTGCTTTTAGATTTCTGTAGCAGTTTCTTAAATACCTTCCTGAACCTGTCATATCATATAAACTCTGTGATCTTCAATTTATATTTAAGGAAGCCATATTTTCTGTAGATTTTTCTTACCTGCATCTTACATTTTAAGTAAAAAATTGCAATCTGAAAACACAAAGGTAATTTCTTTTTGTTAATTTAACTTATTTCTTCAGTAACAGCTGCCACATGTTAATTCAGCTTTTCTCTAAATGATTTAAAGAAAAGCCTTATCAATGAAGGGTACTGTTCATCACTGAATAGTGTTATATGTTTTTGGTAATTTTGAGTTATGACAATTTCTTAAGTGATAAAAATAAAGGCTTACTTTGTCCAAAAAATTCTGCAGCCTATAATAGATAAAATGTACCTACAAACATCCAGCTTCATCTAAGCAAAAACAATTCAAGAATGTGTGTCCCATTACACAAGAAGTGAATTTGTCCCAAAGTTACAATTTAGCTTGAAAAATTAAAACAACAGGCTTAAGACTAAACATACTACAAGCAATTCAGAACGGAAAAGAAAGTTTACTATAAGAGTGATAGAACCCAAGAGGATAAAATAATTGCTAGAATTAGTGATGAAGTAGCCATTCTGGTAACCCCCTTTGTACAATGGAATATAAAACATTATAATTTGTTCACAGTAGTTATAAATTGAATGATCTAAAAAAAATCAACCATTGTTAAAGGTATTCATCCTTAATTTTCTAACTTTGTTTCCAGATTCTGTTTTCTAATGACCCATATACACTTACTTAGGTAAGACCAGAACCCCTACCTTTTCAGATACATTTCCTTGCTCTTTTACTTTGCATGTTACTTTTTCATGACTGTGGCTGCATTATTCTCTCTGACCATTGTCTTAGTACTTTTATAATCCCTGGGAAGAGAATGGAGTCTGGTAAATGGCAGATTACTAGTCCTGTATTTTCAAAGTATATTCAAAGTTCATTTAGGCCTTCAGGGGTCTTCATGTCTGCAAAAAGTTAGGAATACTTAGTTTAATGATGAGTGAATATTGAACAGGAGTGATTCTGGTTCCTGTGTTTCGGATGCTATATCAATTAAGAGGTCAGATGCTTATCCAAACTTTACTTAAACTATCCTAAATTTGTACAGATTGGTGATTAGACTGGATATCTCAACAGCAGAAGTGTTGTGTACAAGACTACAAGTATTCCTATTTTCATCAGTGCAAGGAATGTGCCACAATGCTGGCCATACACTGGAATTTCAAGTTCACAGGAAAAGTTATCATTTTGAAAAAAAGTTCCAAAATTTGAAATTTAAAAAAATTACAGAAAATGGAAATACTGAAAAATACCCATCCATAACAGTACTCCAGTCATGAGAGCTATCCTACCAAGAGTCTATTATTCCAGTCACATCATAGTTCTGTGACTGTATAAGGACTTCCAAGCCTTTCTGCTTGTTTCCCAAGCTCCATGCATTCATGCACGGACATCTGAGGTAATTAGCTGATTATCTGACTTGCTCAGGAAGAATGAGAATACCTCCCCTGTTGCTTGCTCCTGCTTCTGCTTCCTCCAGGTCACTCACTTTCCCACTTACCTCAGGACTTTGGTCTCCATCCCCCCAGCAAACATAGTTTCTGCCCACCTTTTAAGATATTTCCCTAACTAGCAACTGAACAGTACATTGGACATTAAGCATTCCAGATGTGGCAGACATGCAATCTCATTCTTTCAGCAATTCAGATCTCTAGCAAGCTTTTTCATGCCTTCAACTCTTAAAAAATATAAACTACAACGTAAAAAGAAAATGCTATATACTTCCTTCAAAAAGCTAGTTGAACAATCTTCTTTTATGGTTCATGAAAGTTTACCGAAACTAATGTTTTTGCAAAATGTTTCAATGTTGATGGAACTATTGTTTTATCAAAAAACCCCCAAAACTTCCAACTGTCTCCCCCTCTTTTTTTAATATTTATGTGTTTTCCCTTCCTTCCTAAACAGAATGTAGAAGTACAGCTTTGAATGGAGATTACAATACAGACACAAAGATTTTCAAAATATTTTTAGATCTCTCAAAAGATTTCAAATTTGGGGTTGGGGCCATTAAGATTTTCTTTTTTCCATTCTTAATTGTGCTGTTTACATCTGAATCACTTCTAACAGAGAATACAATGTTTAAAAATATCTATCTTGGACTTAGTTCTGAATTCTTGGCTTCATTGCAGACAGCCTGAAAATCCTGAGAATCCCAGGTCAATATGGGCTTCTCAGGTCTTCTAAGCTCCTCTCTATTGAGCTGGGAATTTAGAAGTCCTGACATAAGCCCTAGGGAACTTAAGGCATCCTGAATCTCAGACCAGTTGATTCTTAGGACAGTTTTGAAAAGCTGGACATATACAGGGTTGGATGAAATGAACCTGATGCTGCTGAGGGAGTTGGCTGATGTCACTGCAGAGCCACTGGCCATTATCTTTGAAAACTCATGGCAATTGGGAGAGATCCCGGATGATTTAAAAAGGGCAAATATAGTGCCTGTCTTTAAAAAAGGGAAGAAGGAGGATCCAAGGAATTACGGACTACTCAGCCTCACTTTAGTCCCTGGAAAAATCATGGGACAAGTACAAAAAGTATCTATGTCTAAACACTTGGAGGAGAAGGTGATTAGGAATAGTCATCCTGGACTTACTAAGGGCAAGTCATTAGAGGTGTGCGAAGTGGGCAGTATTCGATTCAGATTTGGATTCAGCCCAATTCGGGGGACAGTCATTCAATTAGCTGATTTGGATCACTGTACTGATTCGATTCGGCTGAATCTGAAGATTGATTCCAATTCAGAGAATCAGCAATTTGGCAATAAACATGGCTTTATATGTTTTTTTATGTATCTTGAGGTAGCAGGCGTGGCTCATGAACTCTGAGATGGTGGGGTGAATGAAGCATCCCATGGGAGTGCAGGGGGGTCCCCAGTGCACTTGGTGGTGGAGTCAGATGTGGACCAGAAGTACTTTGCTCAGTGATCAGCCGCAGGGAGACCCTGGGTGCCCCCCCAGATCCGAGCCGGGGGGCAGGGGTGTCCCCCGCACACTCTGCAGAAGACCCAGAAGTGGACTGGAAGTACTTCCAGTCTCCTTCTGGTTCCACTGCTGAGTGCACGCCCCCCATCCCCCCTCTCCCCGTGATCCTGTGGGACACTGCATCTGCCCCACCATCTCAGCGTTCACAAGCCACACCTGGTACCTCAAAGTATGTAGAAAAAACATAAAGCGATGTCTATGGCCAAATCATTGAATCTCTCCAAATCTCTCCAAATCAAATCACAGGCTTCTGATTCAATTCAGAGAGATTAATGGGTCTCCTGATTCAATTCGGATTCAGAGATTCAGCAGCTGCATTGGGCCGAATCTCCTCCAAATCAAATCAGCGATCGAAGCTTCACACAGCTTTACAAGTCATGTCTGACCAGCCTAACTGCCAGATGAGATGACCGGTTCTGTGCATGCGGGAAGAGCAGTGGACATGATATACCTCAACTGTACTAACGCTTTTGATAGTGTCCCACAGCATTCTTGCAAGCAAGCTAAAGACGTATGGGTTGGATGAATGGACTGTAAGGTGGATAGAAAACTGGCTGGATTGTCAGACTCAAAGGGTAGCAATCAGTGGCTCAATGTCTAGTTGGCAGCTGGTATCAAGTAGAGTGCCCAGGGTTTGGTTCTGGGGGTGATTTTGTTCAATATCTCCATCAATGAGCTGGAAGATGGCATGGAGTGCACCCTTAGAAAGTCTGCAGAGGACACCAAGCTGGGGAAAGGAGTAGATAGGCTAGAGGGTAGGGTTAGGATTCAGAGAGACCTTGACAAATTGGAAGACTGGGCCAAAATAAATCTCATGAGGTTCAACAAGGACATGTGCAAAGTCCTGTACATAGGATAGAACAATCCTATGCATTGGTACAGGCTGGGGACTGACTGGCTAAGCAGCAGCTCTGCAGAAAAAGACATGGGTGTTACAGTAGACAACAAGCTGAATATGAACCAACAGTGTGCCTTTGTTGAGAAGAAGGCTAATGGCATACTGGAGTGTTGCCAGCAGATTAAGGGAAGTGATTCTTCCCCTCTATTAGGCACTGGTGAGGCCACACCTGGAGTACTGTGTCCAGTTTTGCCCTCCCCCCACACTACAGAAAGGATGTGGACAAATTGAAGAGCGGAGGGCAATGAAAATAGGAGGTTGGGGCACATGATTTATGAGGAGAGGCTGAGGGATCTGGATTTATTTAATCTGGAGAAGAGAAGACTGATGGGGGATTTAATAACAGCCTTCAACTACCTGAAGTGGGATACAAAGAGGATGGAGCTGGACTGTTCTCAGTGGTGGCAGATAACAGAACAAGGAGCAATGGTCTCAAGTTACAGCAAGGGAAGTTTAGGTTTGAGAATAGGAAAACTTCCTCATAAGGAGGGTTGTAAAGCACTGAAGCAGGTCACCCAGAGCAGTTGTGGACTCTCCATCCTTGGAGTTTTTAAAGACCCAGCTAGACAAAGCCTTGACTACAATGATATAGCTTGGGATGGTCCCTTCCAGCCTTCATTTTCTGTTTTCCATATTTACTACAGTAAGTGTTCTTTCTTGAGACTGTAGTAAGATTATGAACAGCAACAACCTCAACTTTGAGGCTGAGAGTTTATTCTCTACCCCTCAGTTTCTTATCTTGCGTATGTTCAGCAAATATATACATATGCCAAGGCATCATATTGTCATAATTCTTTATTTTATAGTGCACAGACTGTATATGTACTCCAGTGTAAAATGTAATGTGTGCACATGTACTGGGGATCTCAGTCTTGTTGTTTTATTATATCTAATATGTATGGAGTAGGGTCATTTCCAGCCAACAATAGTGTATAAAATGCATATTTGGCTCACGAGCTCTTGCTATTATAAACATTAATAATACATATACAGCACTATGGGCCCAATATCAAATATGGATGTTTTAACAGGATGTCTAAATCTCACATCTGTATGCTCCAATCGGCACTTCAGTGCATGAAGTGGGCACTTACACACCAAAGTGTCAATTTAAGTGTCCAAATGTGCAATTTGGATGTCCATATTCGAAAATTGGGCTGACTTCCCGGCACTTTTGGCAACATCTTTAATAGTGATTCTGCCAAAATTACGGTTTTAATTCTGCATTGATGCACTGGAGTTTTTTTTTAAGTTTTATAGTGTTCCAAATGGTTTTTGCTTGACTTTACAAGACCACATAAAATACAAAAAATAAATCAGGGACAGAGATACCAACAAAATATTGGCACTAATAGTACAGTGTCAAAAACTGCATGTGGGGGGAAGGGGTGAAATGTACATTTCACCTACAATATCTTATAACATTCATTGAGGTTTGTTACATTTTAGTCTGAGAATCATAAAATCCAATATCACAGGGTGCTCAAAGTGCAGAAGTAAAGAGTTAAATAAGCTCTCTGTTTTATGGACCCTTAAATCATAAGTGATGTTCTGTGCTGCACACTGTGCACATAGCCATGAAACAATATATGTAACATTTTCCTAATTCTCCACAGAATCTGAGTAGGAATTTGAAAGCTCAGTAACCTCGAAGGAGCAAGAGCAGCATAAAAGCATCTGCCAGACACTGTAGTTAGGGCAGATGCATTAAGATTATCCACCACTTTAGAAAATTTACAGGAGCAACCACAAAAAATAATGTGAGCCTTTTTTAAAAGGTCTCTTAACTTTATTATTTTATAAGGGAATAAAATCATTTTTTGGCCTTCAAGTCTAAAGCTTTGCCCCTTCTTCCTTAAAATAAGGATAAGCATTTTTAGGGAACACATCACAAAGAAATAAAGCCTTCTAATGGGTATTTGGTCATGAAAAATATTTGTTTAGTTAGGACTAGAAGGGACCTCCTGGGCCATTGAGTCCAGTCTCCTGCATTATCAGGCAATCATTTACCCATGAAATCCCCAACATTACCACTTGAAAACCTCAAAAACAAGGACAAAGCACAATACCTGAAATACTATGAACACTCTATAATATTCCATCAGCAAACAGGGGAGACAAAAGCACTGCTAACACCCTGTCCTTACAAGGATTGGGAAGTGGTGCATTAACCTATACTTGGAAGAAAGTTCCTAAGAAAAGGAACATGCCCCAGGCTATAGAAGAAAACAACTTCCCCCTGTTGTCCATGCTAATCTAATTAGGGACATTCCTTGCTAACACCAGATTTGATGATCAGTATCACCTGAGCAGAAGAACAAGACCTTATAGCCAGAAACTCTGGGTCTTCAAAAACCCACCAACCTTAGCTGTGGCCAATGTCCCATTGCTTCAGAAGCAAATGAAAAAGCCAGTAGCATTCGTGAGGGGCATGCTTTTGTAATGGTTCCCTAATTTTTCTAAAAGCATAAGTACCTGTTCTGTGGAGGTCATTTAGCTAGATTACAGACACTTTTTAATAATTTTTAATTAGAGTGAACCTGAATTGATCTCTTACTTAGTGGTTCAATATTTATAACACAGTGGGTACATCTACATGGGACATTTTACTGCACATTAGACTAATATAATGAGCAGTAAAACATTACTGTCAACATGTTGTGCATATCAAATAACCAGAGTTACTGTGCAGTAGCACCAGTGAATCTCTTTTAGGTGATGCTACTACACAGTAGCTTAATAATGCGATGTAGTAGCATTTTAACACTGTCCGTGCTGTGACTCACTACTGCACAGTATTTTTTGGCTATTGCACAGCCAGTGTTCTGTGTAGACATGCCCACAGGTACTAGAAAAAGGGCGCATTAACTAATGAACTGAAGTTCATGTGTAGACCCTGACCAGGAGCAATTTGCTCCTGGCCAGCCCAAGCAGCAGGGGGACACAACTGCTGCCTGGCTAAGCCCCAATCTCCATGGGGTGGGGGGTAGCTGTTCTGGCTCCAGGGTAGCTTCCTCCCAGCCATGTGGAGATCAGAGCTGGTCCCAATCTCCACAGCTGTGGCGGGGAGCTGCCCCGGAGCTGGGACAGATCCCCCCGTCCCATGGAGATTGGGGCCAGCCCAGATCTTTGCACAGCTGGGAGGGAGCTGCCCTGGAGCTTGGATGGCTCCCACCACCCTACAGAGATCAGGGCCAGCCCCCCTCTCCATGCAACTAGGAGACAGCTGCCCTGGACCTGGGACAGCTCTGCCTGCCCTGTGGAGTTTGGGGTTGGCTCCAATCTGCCCTGGAGCCCAAGCCTGGTCATCATGCTGCCTACTATCCCAGGTCTGGCACCCAGGAAAGCCTGGAGCACCCCAAAAGCAGGGCAGGAGCAGCCCTGGACTGAACTGCTCCCGTTGGAACTATATTCGCTCCCAATGGCACATGTTCAGATGTGTGCCCAGGCTCAGTTTAATACACCTGAATTTTCTGCACAGAACATTCAGGTGCATTATTTGCAAGTGTAGACACACCCAGTATCACTGAAATGATAGTAGCTGCTTATAGCGGCTAGGTATTCCATGAATTTATTTAAAAAAAATAATTAACACACATTTATCTCCATTTTTGCTTTTTTCTGTGCCCTGCATTATTTCGAGTCTTTGCTGTGTCTCCATCAGTATGTCTACACTGCATCAACAGAAAACTGGGGTATACACTAGTGGAAATAAGCCCCTCCCATCCATCTGCACTTTATGTGTGTCAATGCAAGGAATGAGACAGAGGGGATGTCCTGGGGTCAGCCTCAGCACCATGCTTAGGGCTTGGATATCTTGAGTACTCAGGAAAAGAGGCTTGTGGCACTTCTAGGGCCTCCTCACTACCTCATTTTCAGGGCTGACACATGTGGAGTTGAAGGAAGATTGACAGGGTTTATTTCTTCAGTGGTGTAGCAGAGTTGTCTGACCCCACAGCATAGATATACCCCATTTACCCCATCTCTGGGTTCCACCACAAGCAAATGTGATGTTGAATCAACATTTTGCAATCCTTATTGTGCAATAAAGAATTTGCTTTCTTGAAGTGTGGTAGGTGATGGGCAATCCCATGATCCAGGGCTTTTACTGATCTCATGCAAGGGCCAGGAGGAGATTCCCTCCCCCTCCCCCTCTCTCAACCCCACCCTTGACTGATATTGGCTTGTGGGGAGGGGAAAGTCCATTTTCCTGTGAAGCATTGGCCACGGGTAAGGCTGGCAGGTTTTGCCTGGAAACCATTGATGCTCAGAGATTCCTGACTAAAAGGTCTTGTTTTTTTCCTCAAGATTGCACCAATCATCCAAATTTGAGATCAGGAAGGGTTTTTTTTTTTTCCATTTTATCAGATTGGCAAGAATTGAGGTGGAAAGTTTGCCTTCCTCTTTAGCATGGGGTAGAGTCCTCTTCTGAGGATCAGCTAAGCATATATACTGACCAACTACTTAACTGTTATTTCAGTTGCAGGGCATGGGCAATGCTCTCATATGCCCCTGCATTATCTAAGGCAGCTTGAAAAATGTTCCAAAGATTTCTACTTTTATGCTATAGAGTTTTGTATGAGGGTTCAATTTGGTGAATTGGGGAAATCCTTGGGTGAATGATATGTGAACATGGGGCTGGACTGAATGGCTCAGGAGGCTCTTTCCAGTCCTATGTTGCTCTGCTTTTTTTTTTTAGCCAACAGGAAATTTGCCACTAGCTATGACAAGAATAATATTTCCCTTTTTATATGTATAACTCCTTCCATGCCTTTGCACAGAATGACTTCCATCTTCTCATTTGTCAAGTGATTTCTATAATATTTTTAAATCTATCCTTAAAATAAGGCCAGATGCTATTCCATTGTTTAGGCATTTATGTAGAGTTAGGTAGCTGTGAGAAGGATGAGGACCTGCTAACCATTTGCATTAACAGTTTTCCAAGGACTTGAACAGGGCAGAATAAGATTCCAGTTAGGTATCTCAGTGCATTTATGGGCCTAATGTGGAATAGGATATGGATGATAATTTACATATGATTTTGTCTTCCTGAACATTTGTAAAGATCCTGGGACACTTATAGCATGGTGAATTAAAAAATAAGTATTAATAATAAACAGACTGCAAAAATAACATATTTACTTGAATATAAGATTATCTGAATATAAAACAATCCCCAATAATTAGATTCTATATATGGAAAACTTATACATTTGTTATAATTTTCCAGGTATAGAATTTAATAATTGGAGGTTTGCCTTGAATTTGTCCCTCCCACTGCTGTAGCAGGGATAATAAGTCTGGGGGGGGGGGGGGGGGG
>NW_005842033.1:2196742-2201589 GCF_000455745.1 Alligator sinensis | reverse complement strand
TCTTTCCCTTTACATCTCCAACTTCTTCCCCCTGCCACCCCTCCCCCACTCCCATTTGTCAGACCCTGCTCTCCCTGAGCACATGGGGAAAATATGAAAACACTGGGCGTGATTACATGTGCACCCTACTGTGTAGTCATTTAGTACTTGCTTTAGGAAATAATAACTGACTGTGCAGTAACCACCATTACTGTGCAGTCCTGAGGTGCACGAGTCATTTCTGACCCTACTGCACAGTAGCAACAAGCTGTTGCACAGTAGTTTGTTGCTACTGCACAGTAGTGTTAGCATCAGAGTTTGTGCCCGCCGTTGCTATAGTGATATAGTGTCTCGTGTAGATGTGTGCACTGACATTGAAATAAACATGCCTGTAGAAGTTTAGTTCATTGAGAATTGATGCTTTTGATTTGTTTTGTAACTGCTGCAAGTTTTAGTGGAGGAACTCCATAAACACACTTCTAAGTACTTATGTATACTACAAACTGAACATGTCTACACATGCAATTATAGAGCCTGAATAATGTGGTTCCCTTGTTTTACCTGTGGCAGGTTAGGGTGCTAGGTCTGTGTTGTGTCAGGGTTGACAGTAGTCTTATGTAGAGTTTAGATTATGGATTGTATAGGATGTTTTGGATAGGGAAGATCCTGCCTCAGCCAGGGGGTTGGATTAGATGACATCTGGAGGTCCCTTCCAGCCCTACTTCCCTATGATTCTATAAACTGTGGTGCTTATTGCTCTAGAGTTAACTATTCCCAGGTGCTCCATTTGAACATGTACCAGGAAGCAATAAACTCTGGAGCAATAAGCTCTGTAGTTTATTCAGGCACAGCACATGGAGCTTGGGCAAACCAGTCCTGGCTGGCATGAGGCCTCAGGGATCAGCCTACCAGCCCAGGGCTGTTCCCCTCAGCAAAATGTGCTGTAGAGGGTCTGGCTGGGGCATGAGGGAGCTTCAATGCAGGGCTAACTGGCAGGCATCTTCTGCACTGAAACATCCTCATGGCCCAACCAGCCAGGCAGCATCTACACATACAACTGCTGCAGAGTTTTTACTCCACAGCAGGATAGTACTTGTATTTACAAGTACTATCCTGTTATGGAGCAAATTATTTACTCCAGCCTAATAGGGGTACATGTGTAGAGACCAAGACATTTACTGTGCAGCTAATTAGTGAACTGCGCAGTAAACATCCTATGTAGATGTTCCAAAGCCAAAAGGTTTATGATTTACCACATAGTTCATTGGAATGGGCTACATCAGAGTCAACAGCATTTCAAGCCATGGTGATCTATATTTCAGCACTGCTCAGTATGTGTGCGTGCTCCAGATACCCTCCACAAAGGAGCCACATTCTATTTAGCACCCATAGTCATGACTGGAACCAAGTCATCTTATCATAAGTCCTATGACCCTCCAAAAATTATATGCAGATGAAGTGCAGGGCAACCTGGTTTTGATCTCCTCATGGAGGGTGGTAATAGTGGGATTCTGGGTGAACTGTTTGGGGTCCCGTTTGGTTATGGTTGCCTGACATTTAAGGCTTGTAAAGAAACAGGAATCACAGGAAATGGGAAAGCAAAGCACAACTCAGATGTGGGAATGAAGAGGAATTCAAAATGTATTCACCGTAGTGGCTCACCTTGACTTGAAAAAGTTGGCGCTGAAAGGGGCTGAGTACAATGGGTGCTACCATATATCTTATTCAGATTGGTTTTACTAACCTATCCTTGGGGTAGGTTCTGATCAATATTTTTGCCTAATATGGGCCATGTATTTTAAAGTCATGCTTAGTGGTGGCTACATTTAATCACCTTTATTTTTGATTTCCATTATTGAGTGCATGCTGCTCTTGGCAGCAGTTTAATGATAGACAATGTATTTAATGAGGTGCTCTTATATGTACATGTAAGACAAGGAGCTTTGTTCCCTATGCTGATTTGGAACCTCATCTTATATTTGAGTAAATATGGTAGATGTGAAAGCTTTGAATCTGCCAAGTTCCTCGAATCAATTTTCAGTATAAAACAGAATAGTGCTTGTGACATTCAGTATATAGCATATGCAACAGTTCTTATTTTAATAACTTGTCATTCCTTCAGATACTTTCCTACAATCTGCATTTTTAATTGCTAAACCATAAAATGAAGGAAGTTATTGGGAATGAATGAATGAAGGCACATGACAGAGTAGGTTAGAGGCCAAAGTCAGTCTCATCCTTAGGTTTCCATGCATTACAGCAGTACAAGCCAATTGTTTTGGTTTACCACAAATTAGCCCCATGTCTTCCCTGAGTGCCACTCCAATCCCTTTCTCCTGCCGATCTCCCTCTCTGCTTTATGCTCCCTTCCCTGTGTTACCTGACCAATCTGATGCTCTGCTTTCTGTTCCCAGCCCTATCTGCCACTGTGCTACCTGTCCCCTCACCATCTGCTGCATGCCACACACAATGGCTAGCTGTACCACTTGTGGTTCTCATGCAACAGGTTGGCCACCCCTGTAGCAACTAAACAAGCAACTGTCTAATTTTCCCTCTGAATTTAGGACCTCATAAAGTGATTGTCTGTAGCCCCCTCCTCACTGCTTCATTCTCTCAGATTCCCTCTCCCTTAGATAAATACTCAAAAACCTGTCAATAGTTTTGAGTTAGAACTGACAGGAGTTAGCTTTTTCCATGAGGAAACAATGGTATCTCTTTGTAGAGTCAAACCAAGCACTGAAGTGTCCTGCTACTCAGTGCAGAATGTTGTAAGCATTACCACAGTTTTCTCACCTTGTGCTTCAGTCTTGTTAGATTTTACAAGCTAAGTGGGGTCAAGGATGGTCAGCATTTTAATATGAGACCTCCAACAAGAAACACAGGAATGCTCTAGCAAGTGCATTATTGACCAACTCATGTGGTGCTCTTCCTTTGTAGTCAATACTGAACCACTTCCTCAGCATGGTATTAAAGGACATTGAGATCCTTTGTATTAGATGAGTCATAAAACCAGGATCCTGCCAATTCACAGTCATTAAAGATTCCATGGCACTTTTCTCAGGAGGGGCATTAACCTACTAGGTCCTGCAGTTTCAATTGGAAATTACTTTTCAATTTCTGTACCAAAATATTGCATAATTTTGCTGTGTGCACTTAAACAGCTGCTTCATTTCAGTACTGTGCACATCCCTTGTGCATTTTGTTTTAAGTTTGTTAAATGCTTTCAAATACAGTAAGATGCCTTTTAAACTATTAAGCTGTTTGGTAGCAATGAGTGAATAATAAAACCTTATCCTTTAGGAATTGTATCAATCCTCACTATCTTAACATAAAGCTGTATAATGTATTGTAAATGTGAACAGTGAAACATGGAACCATTTCGACCTAAAGAAAAGCATAAACCCCCTTTCATGTTACAGCTAAAGAGAAAATGACCTGGAATCCCTCAGAGAATCCCCATTTTAGTCAAATTGTTAGGCACAAATAACCTTGAATGACTTCAGTTAATTATAACACTGTTATGATGAATAATTTCACTATGAAGATAGAGTAAGCAAATGAAAATTACTCCTGTATAAGCCACAGCGTTTCTAAAACTGTTCATTAAACTATTTTGATCACAAATACTGTTGAAGAGAAGATAGCCACTCCCACTGCAAACCACCTGAAGTGTAAATTAGATCTTTGCCAGCCTCATGTATTTCAAATATTCACATAATACACAGTGGGCATACCTACACATGTGCTTTACTGTTCAGTAAAGCATCACCGTCTATACATGACTAGCAATAGGGCCATTGTAGACTAATTTACAGCACCATCAGATAGTCCCGTCAGACACTGGTACTATCAAACAGCAGAGTAAATTACTGCACTAAAACACATTTGTAGACAGTGATGTCAGGATTAGCTTACTTTCGTTCAAATTGTGCCAGAGTTTATTCTGTCACATTAATTGTATGTGTAGATGTGCCCAGTGACTAGCTATGGTGTGCATGTTTTCATAAGTCAAAATCAGCATCTACTTTATTTCATAGATTTCATAGACATCAGGGCTGGAAGGGACCTCGGAAGATCATCGAGTCCAGCCCCCCACCCAAAGGGCAGGAAGTCACCTGGGGTCATAGGATCCCAGCAAGATAAGCATCCAGTTTCATCTTGAAGGTGTTCAATGAAGGCGCTTGAACCACCTCCGGTGGCAGGCTGTTCCAGACCTTGGGGGCTCGGACAGTAAAGGAATTCTTCCTTATGTCCAGCCTGAAACGATCTTGAAGTAGTTTGTGACCATTCGACCTCGTCATCCCTTGGGGCGCTCTGGTGAACAAACGTTCCCCCAGATGCTGGTGGTCACCCCTGATAAACTTGTAGGTGGCCATCGGATCACCCCTGAGCCTGCGCTTTTCCAGGCTGAAGAGCCCCAGGGCTCTCACCCTTTCATCATAGGTTCTGCTTCCCTGACCTCTGATCATGCACGTGGCTCTTCTCTGGACTCTCTCAAGCTTCTCCACATCCTTTTTGAATTGTGGAGCCCAAAACTGGACACAGTACTCCAGCTGCGGCCTCACTAAGGCCGAGTACAGGGGGAGAATGACGTCCCGGGATTTGCTTGAGAAGCATCTATGGATACAAGCCAGCGTTTTGGTCGCTTTACTAGCCGCCGCATCGCATTGCAGGCTCATGTTCATCTCGTGGTCAATGATGACCCCCAAGTCTCTTTCTTCCATAGTGCTAGCCAACATAGCACTGCTGAGCCTATAAGGATGCTGAGGGTTTTTCTTCCCAAGGTGGAGAACCTTGCATTTATCAGCATTGAACACCATCAGATTCTCGTCCGCCCACTTGCGGAGCCTGTCCAGGTCAGCCTGGAT
>NW_005842033.1:2186215-2194994 GCF_000455745.1 Alligator sinensis | reverse complement strand
TCCCTCCTGTACAGGGTATAGCCATCTATACCTGTGGTCCAGTCATGGGTGGAGTCCCACCAGGTCTCCGTTATCCCTATGACATCGTAATTGTTTGCACTGAGCAGGAGGATGAGCTCCTCCTGCTTATTCCCCAAGCTCCTGGCATTAGTGTACAGGCAGGCAAGTGCCCCCTGGGGGGCTCCTTTCTTGCCCACAGATTTTACCAGGGCTGGGGCAAGGGTGGGCTCCCTGAAGCGCCATGATCCGCTGGCTTTGCAAGGATTGCTCAGCGGGCCAGCAGTGGCGGTAATCCCCCCGTCCCCCAGCAGGCTTAGTTTAAAGCCCGGTGGAGCAGGTCAGCCAGTCTGGCTGAGAAGAGCCTCCTCCCTAGGGGAGAGAGGTGGAGGCCATCTCTTCCCAGCAGCTCGCTGCCTCTATCGCCAAAGAGCAGGCTGTGGTCATGAAAGCCAAAGCCTTCCTGACGACACTAGCGCTGCAGTCTTTGGTTGACCACATAGATCCTAGTGGATTTACACTTGCTTACATGAGCTGTGTACTTGATCCATTATGTCTATACAGGAAAAAGATAATCTCCAAGTTCAAAACAGTCTTCAGAACCAAATATTTGCCAATATCAAATAAAGATCTACTTTAGCGCCAGGTTCTTAGGGTCCTTGGTGATCTTGATGATCTTTTTAAAAAAAGCCTGATTAAAGCTTCATTAAGAAAAGAAAAAGTCATTTACATGGGATCTTCAACTTGAGTACAATTAGAAAAATATTCAGGAAGGATTTTTTTCCCAGCACTGTAAGATCTTTTCACCTACACTAAGCCATTATTAACAATGTCCCACGTTCTAATTTTCTAAGCTGCCACATAAAGTGAGATTTTCTGTACTCGGGATGCTGCTTCAGAAACCATTCAGTTACTTATCATAATGGTACCTTTCCCTTTTATAAATTCGCCATTAGCAAAAGATAGATTCTGTTTTTAATTTATTTCATCTCGGTATCCCTGCACTTTTGTATGTTACCAGTTGGTGCATAAGTTTACCACCGATCTCAGCAGTATCTTGATCTGAGGACAGTCTTCCATTAATTAGGGGAGTCATCAATAAGTCCAGAGATGGCTGAGGATGCCAATCTGCATGTACAGCAGCAGACATGGCAAATACTTCAGGAGGAATGAGTGGGTCCTAATAATGCTGAGTTTCAGTTCTTTCCCATTGTCTTTCTCATCTATTGGCATTAATAATGAGGCAAGTATGCTCAAAGGGAATGATTCCCTATTGTACATCATGGCACCACTGGGGGCAATTCAGTGTTCAAGTCTCTCAAGCATTGATGCTGATATCACATTTCTTCAGACTGACCTTCAAGATGTCCTTGAATCTCATCTTGTGCCCACTTTGAGAGCCCAAATGTGGACAGAACATGGATTTAAACATATGTACAATTATATATATAAAATCTCTAAATAAATAACATAAATAATACCCTCTGGGTAAATGCCATAAAACCTTATACCAGTCCTCCAGATACAGGTAAGTCACAGGTAAGTATCTGCTCTGGAACCGATAAACCCCAAAATAAACATAGATAGCTAACAGATAAACTATAGATAAATATGGGTGAACAATAAATACGCCACAAATAAATACAAATAAACAACAGGTGAAATAATAGCAACAGGGGGTCCCAGCAGAGCCCTAGGACTCTACTCATCTACTAATTTACAAACATGAGAGTTCACAAACTATAAGTCATGTCATCACACCACTTATGGCAAAAGAACCCCAAAGATAAACTTAATCCCAAGGGAAAATCCCAATGCCCTTGGGCTTTTCCCAAGTCCTACAAGGAAGCTGGTAACTTTAGGGGGGCCCTCCCAGTGGGACCTCCACTTTCAGGAGCCCTTAACTAACCAGGGGGGACTCCCCCTCCCCTGTGGGAATCCTCTTTTCCCTGCAACTCACAGCTCCCAGGCCTGGAGGGTGGCCCTCATCCTCTGCGCCAAGCCACTCTCTCACCTGCAGTGGGCTTGCGGGGGTCGGTGTCCCCTGGAACAGGGTTCCTCTATGCAGGGCTTCTGGGGCCTCTAGCTTTACCCTGTCTGCTGCCTTAGTAGACCGATCACCACCTGGTTCCCTGGACTCAATCTTTTGCTATGGGCCAGAGGCCTTGGCTGACTCACGCAGCACCAGGCTCGGTCCTGCACCAAGCTCCCAGCTTAATTCCGGGGGTTGAGAACCTGAGCCGTCCAAGCGCTCCAAAGGTCCTACTCCATGCACCGGCCTGTGCACTGTGTCTATGGCAGCATGCCAGAGGTTGCAGACCCAAGCTGCCTCATGCAGCTCCCAGGGTCTGGATTCTGATGGGGTCCCCGCTGATGGAAGTCTTTAGGGGCGCTTCTGAGCTACTGCTTCGCCCTGCTGAGCAGCTCTCCTCAGCTCTTCTAAGCCCCTTTCTTCTCTTTTCTCTGTTCCAGATGCTTCTCTCATGCTGGGCATGCAGCTCCTTTTATACTCTCCAGGGCTCCACCCCTGAAGTCTTCCGGACCTGGGTGTTGCAGTTATCAATCAGGTCTGGGGAGGAACTCCTTTCCCCCTCCCCTCAGGAAAGGGGTGTGACTTAACTCCTCTTACTGCCTCTTACAGCAAGATTTCAAGCCTGGGACTCAACCCAAGCTCCAAAAGGCAAGCCTGCTACAGTAATATTCAAAAGCTTTCAGGTGTTTCTGATATATAATCCAGGTTTCACACGCATACAACATGGTAGGGATGACAACAGCCTGGCAGACAAGATATGCTGATGTCATAATCAAAGACAATTTTGGAGGTATCTGAAGGCAGCACTGAAAGATTTTATCCAATGTTGAATATCATTGTCCATATTTGCTTTTGGGGACAGGTGGCTACCCAGGTAAGGAAAATGCTCAACTTTCTCTAAGATTGTCCTCTAATTGTAATACATGGAGGAGCTGCAGGTTGATTTGGGGATGGTAGGAGGGTTAGTAAAGTATCTTGGTTGCCATTAAGTTGACAGTGGGCATGTCTACATGTGCCCCCTGACTACACATTTGGTACTGTGCAGTCCCAGAGATGCACAGTTATTTTTAGATGCTACATTGCTGTAGTGATGAACTACATATCCATAGCTCATCACTGGTGACATAGCGTCTTGTGCAGAAGTACCCAGTGAGTCCAATCATTTCATATGTCTCACACAAGCAATCAAAAGTGACCTGGAGCTCTTCAATTGAGTGGCCACACATGACACAATAATTAATGTACTGAAGATCAGTAATGGAGGCATTGGTTATCTTGGATTTGGAATGTAACTGGTTGATGTTAAAAAGATTCTTGTCCATGTAACAAGGGATGCTAATTCTAGATGGATCTTATCAGCAATGAGATGAGGAATAATTGCAATATAGATGGACTTCATTCATCAAAAACTTCATTCATCAAAAATTTCATTCATCAAGAAAAAATATATTCCATATAATTGGATTCTCTATTGGATGGGGTACTAGTCATAGACAGAATTATATAGCTTTTCATCACCGTTATTCATATGAAAGCCACTGAGTACGACTTTCTCTCCTATGTTTTGATAGACTGCTTCTAAGATGTTTGGAAAATCACAGGGATATAATTTGCCAATCTCTACTCATATCTGTATATATTTCTAGAGAGATATATAGATGCCCTACATAGATATATAAATAGAGAGAGAGATCTATCTATATCTCTCTCTATATATAGAAAGAGATATCTATCTATCTATCTATTGAGATAAATATATAGATACCTCCCTTTCTCTCTAATTTTATAAATATGTGTTTTTTAATTTCTAAATGAATACAGCCCTTTACATTAAAACGGCTTTGGGATTAAATATCTACAAAGAATGTAGCCACTGATGATTGGCCTTTCCCTGAAATACTAGTTTTAAGCAAATATCACAAAGATTTATGGATGTATGTATCCTGCAATGATTTATGTATCTCCTTAATAGTACACATGATGAGTAGTCCCACTGAAGTCAATGTAATGATTCAAGCAAAGCTAAGCATGTGTGTAAGTGACAGCACCACCTTGGTCAGAATACATATTTTGATTCAAAATAATGAATAGTCATACTAGGGAACAAATTGTGAGACAATCAAGAGTCAGGATATGCTCTGTGATCTATGCAGCACAAATGGCTAACCTGTAAAATAAGCAAAATAAACTTCAAAATAAACTTCAGAAATATTTTCAATATGATGAATACTTGTTGAAAAAAATACATTCACATAAAATATAATGTATTTATGGGTAATTTGTGAAGCAAAAAAGAGACCTTCCTCAACTAAATTATTTTACTTATTAGTTTTTGAAGCTCTTGATTCAAAGAAATCAGCTAAAATTTTAAGCAAACTAGTATACCAGGGGTCAGCAACCCCCGGCACGCGTGCTGAGCATGGCACGCAAGGCACACCACTGCCAGCCCGGGCTCCAAGCAGCTGGGAGCCACAGAGCCCACGCTGCTCCCAGTAGGCGGCTGGGAGGCCACAAGCCCTGCTGCAAGCAGGCTGGCCTCCTTGGGCTGGCTGCAGCCAGGAGGCTGCAAACAGCTGCTCCGGGCTCTGGCATGTTGGCACTCCGGCACTTTCCAAGGTAGACATTGTGGTTTTTTCGGCACTCCGGCCAAAAAAGGTTACCTATCCCTGTAGTATACCCTTTGTAAATTAGACCTAAGAACAGGATTGGACAATGTAATAATGGTAATGTTATTATTCCTATTCATTTTATCATCCTCACAATCCCAGCATTCCTTACTTGAAACTTTCAGCATCCTACCACTTCCTTTGGTCAGATCCTCATCTTCATTAGATACAACACGTTAGTAACTCCTGAGGTAGAAGATGAAACAGGACAACATTGAAAACATTTTTTAACAATACCTATATGATTTCTCTTTAACTTTCTATATATACTGACAATAATTATATATTCATTTTTTCTCTAGCATATCATCCGATTAATTGTACTGGATAAAAAACTAAATTAAAGTATAATCACAGAAGTTATCCTATGCTTTTTAAATGAAAAATGCTGCCTGCATTTCCCTCTGTGGATCACACACACTTCTCTCCTCTTCATGGACACTTCTTTCCCCACTCTCTTATCCCATGCTGTCCACAGATAAATATTTTGCAGTACAAATGAGCAGAATTGTTACTTTTCACACCATAATCACAAGTCTGACATTATTCCATGTTTTCCTAAAGCTTATTTCCTGCACCAATCTTGCAATTTTTGGTCCTTAACCAAAATGCCATTTCCCCCCACTATTTTTAAACTGGAGCATTTTCTATTAAGATGACCACTGTTTCTTCAAAGCCTGTGCAAGTAAAAATTAGATTTCCCCTAGATAGCTTCCTCTAGCTGCTCATTTACAAAACCATAGTAGGTGAGGAAAAGAAAACCAAAAAGAAACAGTGAGAGGCAAGCAAAACAGAAAAGAAAGGAAGCTGTTGTAGAAAGAGAGTAGATATGGTGAGAGGAAAAGGAGAATGTGCCAGAAAGAAGCAGAGGAATAGAGGGATGTAAGAGCAAATGAAATGCATAAAATTAGGGATTAAGGAGGAAGATAGGTGAAGATGATAGGATGGATAGGAAAAGAATTACAGTTCCTAGATCTCAAGGCAGCGAGGGGAGAATAAATGGAGTTCCCCCATGACAGCTAGGGGGAGGCCTGCCTTTTAAGCCCATTAAAGTTAGTAGTATTGGGCAAAGAAACTGAGAAAGTCCAAATAGCATCAGAGAGTCAGACTAATATTTCCTTTTGTGCCCAAACCTAATATTAAAGAAAATTGGGAAATACAAAAATTTTAGACACAAAGATACAGTGAAATCAATATTAAGACTAAGTGCTATACAAAACACATTATAGGGTGAAAAATCAATTTTGGAGACTTTGAAATATACTGTAATGAAATATTGCAGACAAATGTAGAAATACTCCCAACTGGAGAAGCTGGCATTAGGGAGAGTGTGAAATACTTTTTTTTTTATAAAGCAATGTAGCATTGCAATAAGAGAGAAATACTTTCTTTATCAACCAAGATTAGGAAGACAATAAAATATCTTTGTACCAGATCTAGAGATATTACAGAGACTGGTAAATACATGTTTAGAGAACCTAGTGTGAAATATCTACAGTTGAAAGAGAAACAATATTACCAAAAGGAGAAAAAATGCATATAATCTGAGCTTCTATTAGGAAATTTGTGAAATATAATGCGGCCTCTGAAGAAACTACTAACTCAGCTGAAGTCAGGGATTTACTTCTTTGTAACCAAAAGAAGACTTTAGCCCATTGAAAATATGTAATTTAGTATCAGGGAAATGATAAAAGCAGCTTTGAAATCTACAGATGATTTTGTAAACATATATACTATAGTTCAACCCATTGAAAGACTAGGCTTTAAAGTCTGATTGAGTTCAAAATAGTAACAAATATTATGGTGAAGACTACATTGCACAAGGCGTATGCAACAGCTAAAAGTATTAAAAGTACCAATAGTGAAACAAAATATAGGTGAGACTGAAAAAAAAGCCATGCTGTTCCTGTTCTGAATTTAAAAGGTACTTTCAAAAAAGGAAGATATCTACACTCTTACAAAAAAAATACTTTACTTTCTCAGTAATTCCCTTTGTGGTCTTGGTACTTATTGAAATCATCTTTAGATAAGGAGTCAAGGTCAAGGAGCCTCCCAAGTCTTGTACCCATCAGCTAGAGTGGCCAAGACACACCAGCTACTGTAACAACGAGCATACAAGAAAGTGATGTGGCTATCATCAGGCCCAGCCTTCTTTCACTCTCCCTAGCCTGAGCAATCATGTAGCTATTTACAGCTGAGTCAACTAAGAGCAGCTTTCAGTGCAAGTGCATAGCAAGACTTGAACTCAGACCTTGGGAGGTACAGTAAAACATTTTAGCTGTTCTCTATACAGCTATAAAAGGAAACTAGGGCTGTCAATTAATTATCATTAATGTGTGCAATTAAGGTGTCAATTGGTTCTTGCATTCATTTTTAATGTGTTAATCGTGCACGTGGTTTTGGACCCCATGCCTAGGCTCCACTCTGCTGCCATCGCTGTCATCTCTGGGCCACCCAGCAATGCAGCGGTGGCAGTTCAGAGGACCGCAGGGCAGCCTGGGTGCTGGCTCCAAGCTGCTGCAGCTGGAAGGTGCGGAGGGGGGAGGTGCATGTGCACAGACATATTCATACAGACACACAAGCCACCACAGCCTGCATGTGACCAGGAATGTAGCCTGGCAGCATGTAGAGCAGCATGGAGTGGGGCAGGGCAGGGGCTGGGGTGAAAGGCTCCCTGGGGCTGGGGCTGGGGCAGGTTGTGGGACAGAGCTTCAGGTGGTTCATCTAGGGGCATGGGGGGGGTGGCGCCCCGCTGCTGTGCACATCCCTGGGGAGGCATGGGGGGAAAGTGCCCATTGTATTTGTGCATGGGAGGGAGGGAGGCAGGCTGCCTGCTGTGGGCTGAGGCTCTGTACCCTGCTGCCTTTGCCCCAGAAGCTGCACACTGGCTGTGCCTCGTGTTCCCAGCCTGCCTGGTGGTGGAAAGCAAAACATGCCATCTCACAGTTCCTGAGGCAAAGGCAGCAGGGCACAGAGCCCTGGATCACAGCGGACAGCCTGCCTCCACTCCTTGCACAAATCTGGGGGACACATGCCGCCCATACCTTCCCCGGGGGTGTGCGCAGCAGTGGGGAGCTGCATCCCCCCCGCAAATCCGGACGAACTGCCCGTGGATCCATCCCATGACCCACCCTGGCCCTGTGGCTCCATTCAGCCCTGCCCCTGCCCCTGCCCCACTCCCTCCCTCATCAACCTCCATCTCCCCCTCCACCCCTTCCCCTTGCAGACTTAGCTGCTGGGCACTGCTCTACACACCACAAGGCTGCATTCTTGTAGTGTTACCATATTTCCAGTTTCAAAAAAGAACACCTGTGGAGTCGGGGGAGAATACGATTGTGGGGGGGCAGTGATATGTCCATGCCCTGCCCCTGCCCCTCACTTCTAAGCCACAGTCCCCCAGCCCTGCTAGTGCCCCTCACTCCTGACCCACAGTACCCTGCATCCTGCCAGGACATGTGGGGAACCCCTGCTCCCCAGGCTCTAAACACCACACCCACAGCCCCCCACACCTTCATAAATTCCCCCCCACACACACACACACTCCACCCCCACCCACAACTATACAAAGTACCTGAGTAATTTTGTATAATTTTGAATTTTTTTGTGCTTAATTTTGAGTTTTTAGCTATGTGATTAAAATAGCAATTAATTGCAACTTTTTTAACCATGCAAACAATCACGATCAAATGTTCTAATTGTTTGACAGCCCTAATGGAAACATAAAAAGTTTCCTAATGCATTGGACCCTAATCCTGGATATTCAGTCATCAAATCAGAAATTTTGTTGGAAAAAAGAATTCATATGGGAATGGTGTTGCCAATTCTTGTGATTGTATTTTATTTTATTTGTTTTTTCATGGTTGTCCCAAATCCCAGCTCTTGGAGCTATAGCCTATGTGAAAATCTCAGCTTTTTCTGTCTGCTGTCCCTCTCTCTTTTTCAGTTTTAGCTCTCATGACTGTAGAGGAGAGTTTGAAAACATGAATTCTACCAGCACAAAAAAATAGAAGCAAAAAAAAAAAAAAATATCCAAAACATATTTTAAAAAATATAATATCATAATACTGGGAGGCCAGAGTCATAA
>NW_005842033.1:2182951-2185384 GCF_000455745.1 Alligator sinensis | reverse complement strand
AAGGACAGATTACAGCAGGACCTGGACAGGTTACAGGGGTGGGCTAATGAAAATAGGATGGGATTCATTACTGACAAGTGCAGGGTGCTGCACTTGGACAGTAGGAATCAGCAGCCTACCTATAGCCTGGGGAACTCCCTTCTCAAAAGCAGAGTGGCAGAAAGAGATCTTGGAGTCTTTATTGACTCCAAGATGGACATGGGCTGACAATGCGAGAACACGGTCAGTAAGGCTAACCATACCTTGTCCTGCATCCACAGATGCATCACAAGCAGGGCCAAGGAGGTGATCCTCCCCCTCTATGCGGCACTGGTCAGGCCACAGTTGGAGTACTGCATCCAGTTCTGAGCGCCGCACTTCAGGAGGGATGTGGACAGCATTGAGAGGGTCCAAAGGAGGGCCGCCTGCATGATCCAGGGACAGCAGGGCAGAGCCTACGAAGAGAGGCTACGGGACCTGAACCTGTTCAGCCTTCACAAGAGAAGGCTGAGGGGGGACCTGGTGACCGTCTATAAACTTAATAGGGGGGACCAGCAGGGTTTGGAAGAGAACTTGTTCCCCTGAGCGCCTCCTGGAGTAACAAGGAATAATGGCCATAAGTTGCTAGAGAGTAGGTTTAGACATTAGAAGGCACTACTTCACAGTCAGGGCGGCTAGGATTTGGAACCAACTTCCAAGGGAAGTGGTGATGGCTCCTACCCTGGGGGTCTTTAAGAGGAGGCTTGACGTTTACCTGGCTGGGGTCATTTGAGCCCAGTTTTCTCTCCTGCCCAAGGCAGGTGATCAGACTAGAAGATCTACAAGGTCCCTTCTGACCCTACATCTATGAATCTATGAATCTATATTATTCAAAGGAATTATTATAATTTATACTCAGCAATAATTTGTGATGGCTTTAATTTGTTTGTTGGAAATGTACTAGTTTCAGTACCTGATTATTGCTGATAGAATACAAGTGTTGCCTCTTGATGTCAGTGGCAAAATTGTGCATGTTGCTTTCCAGTTTTAATGCATTTTGCTTATTGTCACATTATGTGGAGATTAGGAGGAACTTGCTGACAATGAGGATGGTCAAATATTGGAACAAGCTACCTAGAGAACTTGTGGAATTTACATCCCTGGAAATTTTTCAAGAGCAGGTTAGAGATGGTTTAGTCAGGGATGATCCTGTCTTGAGCAGGAGGCTGGACTAGATGACTTCATAAGGTCCCTTCTAGCTTTACTTTCCTACAGTTCTATGTGGTTCTATTCATGGAAGAAATGTAAAAAGTGTTTGGGAAGAAAAGTTTTTTTTTTCTTGCTCACAAGCCAGCTTCTCCTTCATAAAATCCTATCTTTATATCTGATACTGCTTTTGTAATCACAATCAGTTATGGGAGAGAAAATTTTGTATTATAATTTCATTGCATAATCAAACTGAAGAATAGAGTGGTCTGCACAAAAGATATGTGCAAAAAAAACAAACTATACCAGTGATTAGGCTGAAGAGGAAAACTTTTAAAAATACTCAAAATGTTTGTAATTGTATTTTAAAGTCTTTTTCTGTGTATACACAACACTTTAAAAGAGAACAGGAGAAAGAGAAAAAGATTTTCTACAGAGGTAAATGACAATATATATTAAACAAGGAGAATTGTTTACCAGGAACTAAAAGAATAAACACAAAAGAAAAGGAGCCAGTGTGGTAGGGGCAATATCTTATATTATTCTGCCTAGACAGTTGCAAACAATTTTTTTCTTTATTTGCAAGCTTTCAGGCACATGTGCCCTTCCTCAAGCATAGAAGAATGCAAAGATTGTAAAATTTCTCCCAGGTAGGAATGAAAATTCATATTGTACAGGAGAGCTGGAGGATGGTGTTTGTTCTCCTGCCTGGAAAAGTTAATTTTAGCTTAGATAAAAGTTGGAGGAGTCTATTTACCTCAAAGGTGTCAAAGGGCACGTGTGCCCAAAAGCTTGCAAATAAAGAAAAATGTTGTTTGCAATTGTCTAGCCGGTCCAATAAAAGATATTGCCTTCACCATATTGACTCCTTTTCTTCTGTGTTTCTTTTTTTAGTTTCTGGTAAACAATTATCTCTGTTTAATATATATTCTCATTTACCTCTATAGAAAATCTTTTTGTTCTTTTTCCCCCCAAATGCTCTATATACATGGAAAAAAGACTTTAAAATACAATTAGTAAAAAAGGACACCTCAAATGGGCCTGACAAAGAAAAGGAAATATTTTTCTTTATGATGAAAAAGAAGACGGCCAGAAAATACTGCAAGGGACACACATCTTAAGTAAAAATGCATCTACAGCTTGACATTTTAAAACAAATTTCCCATTATTGCTACCCTTACTGAAGCTCTCATCTGTGATGGGAGCTCCTGAATGCATGCTTGTTCCTCTCAGGAAATCCTTGTGCCAGAGATTAAAGCCACTTATATC
>NW_005842033.1:2157297-2182941 GCF_000455745.1 Alligator sinensis | reverse complement strand
GTTATTGCTGACAGCTACAGGTTGCTTGTCACCTCAACCATTTCTTCACAAACATGGCAGCTCAACAGTCTTATTGAAAAAATCTTATTTTCTCTCCCACCTTGTCTGATGATACAGTTCAGGAACAAGCAGCTATATACTCACTAGATACTGAATAAAAGGTAGAGTATACTGACAGGAGTAGGAAAGAAGCAGTTTTACTATTGCACAAAAAATGTTGAGATTTCAAAGATATTTTTTCCTAGGAACAGAAGGAAGGCAGTAAGAAACCCAAGAAGAACCAATTGCTATTAGGAAATTCATTCTGAGGTCCCTTCCAGCCCTAAATGTCTATGATTCTGTGACTGATTCAAATTCAAAGGAAAGGTGTTATGCAAGGCTGATTTTTTTTACCTATCTTCAGTATTAAATGTTAGTTTGCCATGTCCATAGACTGATTCACCAGTCACCACCTCCCCTTTCAACTGTCTTCTAAAGCTCATTCCACAATGGCCACAAGTAATTAATGCATAATAATACAACCCATCCTCCAAAACAGCATTCCCTCTAAGCTGTGTGGCATGCGTGGCTGCGCAGGCGCGTTCATGGCGCGCTGCCAGGTGTGCCTGTGCAGCCGCACACACCGTGCAGCTTAGAGGAAATGCTGCTCCAAAACCAGAAAACAAAACCTTCCAAGCTGTTCCCAGTGTACTATCTACCCTTGTGTGTTCTTTTTGGAGAGTTTAGATTACAAACTCTTCAGGGCAGAAACAATATGTATCTCTGGGTCCTAAATAACCCTGAGCACAATGTCAGTGTTAAAAACATAAATAATCATAGGTTGCCAAAGGAGAATAATCCACTTTAAAAAAGACATCTGGACAAGCACTAGGGTACAGAGTACAAATCTATCACTAGAAGCGCACTGGGTTCCAATTAATTGGCAGTCAAGTTATAGCTGTATTAGGAACAGAGACAGCTGCACAGCAGCAGTGAGTGCATTACAAGGACAAGCTCTTTTACATGTTGTGTCTAAAGACTGCCCAAGGATTAGTGGAAACTCCAAACAAATCATCTAATATTCATTCATTTGTCTATTTAGTAGCTTGGATGGTCTTCACTGGTGTTCCAAATAAAAGAGTATTTAGCATGACACAATGCAGTAAATGATGTAACCCTGCTACAGAGGTGATTATGGATAAAAGACTTATTCACCATCTCCCCATCAGTCCGTTTGAATGCTTTGGACAATGTCTTGTTTCCTATTAAATCCACAGTTGAGGATTCAGAAAGAAGGTATATAGAACATCTTGTTAAAAAGACTGGCAACATTATTGACTTGCAGAAATATAACCTGAATGGTTCCAGGTTTGCCATTCTTCTGACATACTCAGGGACCCGAAGCAGGTTGCATTCTTGTAATGTCAACATTTTTTCCCAATTCAATAAGTATAAGACTTTCTTTAAAATGTTCATGACTTGACAATGATAGGGGATGGTAAGCTTCTGATGGTCTGCATATCACATCTTGACAACTCAAATTTTAGGAAAAAAATTCAAATGTGAGTACTTAAACTTAGGCGTCTAATGTTGATGGGAACTACAGGAGTTTGACCTCTACACAGCAGGCCATTTCTATTTAGATGCCTGACTAAGGATGTGGTAGACCAATAAAGTTCCCAAATTGACAAGCTGTATTGATAAAACATTGCAGGCTGTGCTTTTTGAATACTTAACTATAATTTCTGCTCAAAACCTGAAAAATATGTGCTGATGGGAATATGCTCTTCTTGGAAGTGTGTTTGGACCTATAAGTTTTTTATGTACAATATGTCATGAGAATCAGGATTAGTGTGGTAATGTTTTATTGGGCCAACTATATAAAGAAATATCAGACAGAATGCCCTTCCTTTGGTCAAGGAAAGAAGCACATCCAGCCTGAGCTAAATACCAGGTAGAACACTTATTTTTGTTAAACACCATTTGTAAATGAAATTGGTCAGTTAAGAAGAGATGAGGGCAGTAAACCTGTGGAACAAAGAGAAGTTAACAGAAGTTGTTATGAGATCAAGTAGAGAACAGCTGAAATAAATGACAATTAGTGGCATGGATCCATGATGCATCACAGATAAACTGTTTTTAAACTCCTCTACAAGTATTTACTCTTAATAAAGATTCAATATAAGGCAGTATTACACATTTTCTATGAAACTCATAATTGGTATTTGAATGATGAACATATTATCAATGGGTAAATACTATGAGTATGGTAACAATAGGTTAAACAATCAAGTTTGGAACTGGAGCCAAACCTTCCCAAAAGCCATTGTTGATATTATCTGAATCTTCTTTGATGTGGGGAGAAGGAACCATAAAGTCTGACTCTTGCTCAGTTTCGGGGGTATCAGCTTTCCCAAAGTTTGTAGTCCTTTGGATCTGGCATATTGGTTTGGGCCCTTCTCTAGTTAATAATTTACTTTACCTGCTTGTCTATGTGATTCTATACAATTTTCCTTACAGTATTTCATTTAAAAGAACATAAGGTGACACCTACATTAAAATATCAAGCTGCAATTCTTACTTGCACAATTTGTCTCTGTAATTAACAAGCCTATTTTAAAAGAAAATAAGAAGAGATTAACACAAGCAGGTGTTATTTCAAGCCTCTAAACCAAAGTTCCTTAGATAATGCAATATTACAGTTTTATTGCCACAGAATACAGCAATTTCAGGCATTATTCTCTAAATGTTGTTTAATTATATTCTATCACCTAATTTTAACTCAATTTTTTGCACTGCTAGTTTTAGATGTGCATAATGAAACCTGAAACCACAAAATTTGCCTGGCTTCAGATTTCATTTTAAAAATGAAACTCAGACTAAGTGCATTACAGGAGTCACTAATGGCCATAACACTCTAGGGTTAACCCTGGACTCTGTTTTTTATTTTGCATTGAAACCAAGAGCTATACCACTTGTTATATCACTGGTAAAACCAGGAATGACTTGGCCATTTTAACACTTATCTTTAGAAACATTTTTATATACATAGCCGCATATTTAGACTACCAAGTTTTGCAAAATCCAGAGCTGACCTTGCTCAATAAGTTTCTCTGAAATAGTGACCAGTTATAAAATCTAGAGATTACAGAATACAAACCAATCAAATGCTTCCCTTAAGGATGGGAACCTCTATTTAATAGCTGATCTGGGACATTGCTTTTTCTTCATCAACTCAGAATCAAAACTACTGCGCTACTATGGAACTATGCCATAGTGTTATTGGGGTATTTTAGCTGTAAGTACTTATTTTATTTGAGAAGCTTCTTTAATTCTCTGTACCTCTTTATGACTGCAGCAGTACAGTTTTCTAAACAAGGTACTGTAAGCCTTCTCCCATAGCTGATGCCACTTAGCCTGCTGCAAATTGATGTGGATAGTTCTCTTGCTTTAGAGACTGAGCATTTTCACCTTCACAGTACACTCAGCTTTCATTGGCCTGGGGCTTAGGAACCTGAGATAAATCCTTAACGAGGTATTCCACTTTGCATTACAACATGTTATAAGCATACCGATGGACTGAAATTTCAACTATCCTGGAAAATTCCACCTTGTCACTCTTCAGAAGGGCACTGCTTCCAAGGAATATCACATTCTCCCAACCACCTTTGCATATTAAGATTTGGAACTAAGTACAGTTTCTATTTAAACCAATGAAACTCAAACAAGTCAAGTACAGCTAAGCCTGTTTCTCCTAATTATGTTAATCATATGCATGGTATTACTGCATTTATACATCCATTTTCACAGACAAAACCCCCACTATCTGCAGCATGATTAACAACATTAACATTATGACAAAAAATGATAAAAGCCAGAAAATTCAACCTTAGGACTGACACTTTGCTCTTAATGCGTGCCACTGTGAAGAAAAGTACAGAGATGTGACCTGTGTGTCGTTTTCAATTTCTTTACTTTTGTCACACAGTGTCACAACCTTCTCAACTGTAGATTTCTTCTTTTTTTGTCTGCAGATCCTTTTGATTTTTTTATTGCAATTTAGAAAACAGATTTTTTTTTAAATTGCCACTTGAGCTTAAGAGGCAACAGTCACAAAAGCTACTTTAAAGGCTGCTAGAGCTGAATGACCAGGTACCTTATGTGTATGGCAAGGTCTCCAATCTTATATCTCAGCAGATATAGACATTTAATATTATCATAGAACCAGATTTTGATGTCCTTTTTTCATATAGAATAGCATAACCTAAAATAGAATCTTAAATTAAGTCCTGAAATTCAATTACTTAGGACTCTTGTGGACTACCATAGAAAACAAGGGCCTGCAAGATAAGGAACTAACATTTGACCCCATATTTCAGCCAGTGGATGTCCTTGTTAGGCATCCCTGAATGCAGTTGTTGTACACACTGGGCATACAGTATATTAAACAAATGGAGTCTTTATCAGGGGACAAGGCAATATGCCATGTTTACTGAGAATACAAAAACATTAAAACCTCACATTCATATGCCTACACACAAACAGTTGTGCCGACTCTAAGACGTTACCAGTCTTTGAGTTGCTCATGTTAGCTTAGTGGCCAACTAAGCTGAGCATAAGGAGGGAGCCGGGCCTGTCAGAAGCATACTGATGCTCCATCATTGTTATGCAGAACGTACCCATTTTCCCACTACTAAGTCTCTCCCTCTCATAGGGGGCATCAAGTCTTCGTTCAAACTTCCAGTATTTTTCCATCCTGGCCAGTGGTCATGCTCATCCATCTCAGTCCCAGGTGCTAATCTTCAAGTACTTTGTTTACCACATTCCTTCACTGGTGTAGACTATGCCTGGTATAAATGGAGCCTCTGGCCTTGAAGGATTATAGGCAGAGCTGTCAGTCTTGTCTCTTCTGCTTATCTTTCATTCCTTGCCTGGTACAGACTGAATTTAAAATTACCTCTTCAGCCTTTTCTTCTATTTTAAAAATGGCCTCTTCAGCCTTTTCTTAGCACAGGGGTTGCCAACCGGGGGTATGCGTACCCCTGGGGGTACTTGAGAAGACCCTAGGGGGGTATGCACAGGTGGGTGGGAATGGAGCACCACCACACATAATCCTGCACTGCTGCACAGGTGCAGGGGGCGGGGGAAGCTTGCACATGATGGCTGCCACCACTCTGCATCAAGCTGTGTGCCACCCCCTCTTCCCCCCCCACCGCTTGGTGTCCAGTCACATGCCCCCGCTCAGTGGCTGGGGGTACACTGGCCCGCTTCCAGCCACCAGGGGGTACAATGATCCAAAAAAATTGAAAACCCCTGTCTTAGCATATTTCATCATATGGTAACTTGTTGGTGAACACACAACATACAGTGCTTTTTCAGTCACTCCACACTCATTTATCCATACATTCTAAATATTACAAAGATATATGCATATATGGATATGTATATGCTATATTATATTTCTAAATATTACATAGATAAAAATGAGGTTTAAAAAGAAAATCAATTTAAACCAACACAGTCATTTTTAGGTCTTAGCTTAGTTTCATTTTTCCTGCAAAAATCAAGCTAAGCTAAGACCCTCCCCATTTCCTGTTTCAATGTGAACTTGAAGGCCACCTCTTTCCATGCCACCATCTAGTACAGCATTTTCTCCAAGAGCTATTTCTCTATGAAGGACAATGAAATATGGGAAAACACAAACTGAGTGTGATAAGAATTCAAAATTCTTCAGACACCACATACAATTCAGTGGAGGAAGTGCTTCAGTTAGCTCTACCACTAAGGTGAAGGTGCCCTTGTCTTTACTGAATGGGGATGGGGTGAAATCCAAGGACTGGGAACTATGGAGAAGAGATGGAACAACACGAGGTCCAGAAAGATACTGAAGGACCAGCCAGAGATCAGGCAACAAAGGAAGGTTTCAAGTATCTCAGACCCTCCCTAAAGAATATCAGCTTCAAATCTCTCTCAGGTTTCAGGGGTGTAGGTTGTAGCCGTGTTGGTCTAAGGACTTAGGCAGACAAGGTTCTTTGGGTGAATTCTTTGGATAAAAGATATCAGATTCACCCAAAGAACCTTGTCTCTCAGGTTTCATGCTTTCTAAGTTTCTTTTTCATGCTTTCTAAGTTTCTTTTACAACTTATGTCAGTTATTTGTAATCATATTTAATCTTGGCTGACAAACACACTTAAGACAAGTGTGCCAAATCTGCACCTTCTTCTAGCTATCAGGTCCTTCTGGAGATCCCAGAAGAAAAACCTCTGTCCCAATCTTTTAAATTCCAAGCCTGTTCTCTAAAATATGATACTCTAGTTCTAAAAAGAAAGAAAGTGCTTCAGTCTTCTGTTGCCTACACATCTGCAATATGGGCACATATATCCATAAGTATTCAAACTTTTCTTCTTTAACACTCACCAAAGCCTTATGGGACACTATGTAAAAATATTCTACATATATCATTTTTAAGGATTTTTATAAAAACAATGTTTTACCCAATCAATAATTTAAAAAAAAAATCAGGATCACCCAATTGCAGCTTTTCACCTGAAATCAGTATTTTCCAGTTCTACATAATGAGCTGTTCTTTATCTTTCATGTGGTGACCACACACCATCCCCTTCTCTAACCCTTCTTATAGTTCTGTGAGTTATCAGAAAAAGGCCACATTCACACTTGTGGATAGAAAATTATAGTGCTTGTAGTTATAAACTCACCAAGAAAGGATCCATCCTGGTAGAGAAGGGATTTGGGTCCTTTGCCCTCAGAAATTCATTCTTTGAAATACAGTTTCAAATTCCATTTGTTTCCTCATTGGTAACAGAAGAACTTGACATATTTCTTTTAAAAAATATTTATTCCTGGGGGTAGGAAGTGGGACAGATTCCTAAACAGTTTTCTGTGGAGGACTGATGCACTTGCTGGTTGGCAGTTGAGGACTGACAGGTCACATGGTATTGTGACCTTATCCTTTTTTTGGATATGAAATTGCATTGCTTACATGTAGCAAACATACATTAAATGCTTTCTTAATATTATGTTTCCATGTAAGCAACAGCTGTAAATGCTACTGGGATACTATTCATTTAGCAGTGAAAAGGGAAATAGTCAATGAAATCCTCTATTTCGACATGTCCACGCAATGAAAAAGTTTGAAATCCCCCTGTCTAAAGAGTATCAATAGCAGCAGCTCATTACAAAATCAAAGTTTTCAAAGGTGCTTGGATGCCAACATAATAGACACCATATAAAGATACTTTCAGATTGTACTTAAGTATACTTTAAGTTTACTTTGGGGAAGTGGTTCCCTCACAGTTTTTACTGTATTGATCATCTTCCTTCCTTTCCAGTCACATCATCTATCTTTTTCCTTCTTCCCTGCATATTGTGCTGACAGTATTACATTCATCCTTTTATGCCATCCTCCCTTTTTTCCTCCTCAGTTTGTATCTGTATTTATCATAGTTCCTCTTCCACACAGTATCATACCTCTGTTTCCATCCTTTGTTCCATTTATCTTCTTGATGGCTGACATGATAGAATTTGACAAGAATGACATAACCCACAGTGGGACTTGATATATATAAAAAAAGTCAACTGAAAAATACAAACCCTGAATATTTTAACTGCACTATTGTAGACATTGTTTAACTCCTACTACCCTAAAAGCTCATACATTTGGTCTTAAACTATCTGACATAATTAGTAAGGTTAGGCAAATAATTCATATTGAAATATAAGCTTGGTAGTATGTCACCAATTTAAATGAGCTAAACAAAACTCAAACCTTAACATTTTAGCTTAAAATTTTAATTCTCCCCAACTAAAACATTCAGAATTCCTTACATTAAAAGAGAAAGCATGCTTTTCAGAGAGTCTCACTCTTGCATACTGGTGTTTGTCTTCCTTGAGTTAGATCGGAATAGCTCTAATCCTGCTGAGCTGTCACGTTTGCTAGTCCCTCTGGCTATCTTGATGGCAGTTGCCCTGTGTGGCCGTGTCCACACAAGCGTGGATGTTTGGTTCCCAAGGGACAACTAGCAGTGGTACATCTTGTGCCACTGCTATTTGTCCCCAGGGAATGCCTGTGCCATGCACCCTGTGGCGTATGCAGTTCATTACCCCCCAGGTGAGGTAGGAGAGGCTGGGCCCAGAACTGGGCTGGCCCGAGCAGCCTTACCTTGGGTCCTAGGGTATGTGTAGAAAAAAGGGGGCCCTAAATTGAAGCGGTAGATTTTTTAAAACACCGCTTCAATTTAGGGCGAAGTAAACTCCTGTGTCATGTACAGCCCGTGTCTTACCTGCCTCTCCAGCAGCAGGGAGGGGAGGGCGAGCTGCCGGCAGGTGGTGCAGTCCCTGGTCTGCAGGGAGGGGGCTGGTGTTTCCCTCCATGGCAGTGGTGGTCCCTCCCCCCAGGCAGCACCTACCCGCAGGCACCGGGCTCAGGCAGATCCAGGGGAGCACCGCAGCTGTGGAGGGAAGGACTGGGTCCCCACAGGCTCGGGTGGCGGAGGGGAGATCAGGCTTGACACTTTTTTTTTCTTTGGTGGAGCCTGCTTTCCCAGGCTGCTGCCAGGCTGCCTGGACAGGGCCTGAGCTGCATGGAGCCTGGTGCTTCACTCTGCGGCTGTAGGACCGCAGCTGTCCTTGGAGTTGTTTTAGTTTGCTGCACTCCAAAGTCATTTAAGGTGCATTACACTGCTGAATGTGTTACAGCAGCTGGAATTAACGTGCAATACTCCACTGATGCGTGCAAACACCAACACCATTAAAGCGGTGCAAAAGCACTTAACCCACTTTAAAGTGTCATGCACACATGCCCCTCATTTCATCTACATACCCCTAGGGGCCTCCTGGGGCTCCAGCAATGGCAATCCTCTAACCCAGGGGTGGCCAGCCCGTGGCTCTGGAGCCACATGCAGCTCCTCAGAAGTTAATATCCGTCTCCCTGAATCTTTGCACAAGCACACAGTGACCAGCTTCCATAACCGTTACATTGTGTCATGTGATGTGACTGCTCGCAGTGAGCACATTACTCAGTTTGGACTTGGAAGTTTGAACTCTGGAGCTGCGGGTTGGCTACCCCTGCTTTAGTCACCCAGGCTTCAGTTTTGGGCGGTGTACTATCCCTGCATGCACCATCCCACTTATTTTTTTGCACAGGTTTTTTTTACCCTGGAATCTCCCGGGGTCAACCTTCCTCCTCTGCACTGCTACCTTGCTGCACAGAGAAGACCTGAACATGCTGTTTGTGGCACCATAGACATGTCTGTGGTGCCACAAACAGCACAAGTGTACTTGTCTGGATAAAACCTGTATGTCTCATGGAATGAAGCACTGCATTTCATTGTCATTTATGGACTGCTGTGGTCTTAGTAACATGCATGCAATTGCAAAACAAAATATTACTAAGGCAGAAACCTTGGGAATGTCTGGAACTGATAGATACATGAGGGAGTAGATAGAGCAGTTCAGTGGGAAGCCTGGTTATGCTACCATTACATGCAATATGAGACAGATTTGTTTTGGCTAACTATCTTGAGGCTGGGCTTATGGAACCTGTAAAACTTTGGCCTCACTTCTGTATTCTTATGACTGGACAGAAGAATCAGAAAGACATAATCAACTTAAATGTCCTGGTATAAGCTCATCTAAAAAAATGAATGTTATAGTTTACTGGGCCAATTATAGTGCTACACATGTGCAAGGAGTAAAGTGGAACACTGGCCAACAAATATAATTAACTCACTTCTAATTATTGTCTTTTAAACCTTATTCTATATCCTAATGTTTAAGAGTTCTGAAAATAATTTTAATTGTTGCCTCTAGATCAGTCTTTTCAAATATCTGAAAGCTCATGGTTGACCCATAATTGCCAAGTAACTGTAGTTCAGAAAGAAAAAACTTTTTGGAACCTGACTTTTTTTGTTACAGCAGGATCATTCATGAAGTCTTAATGAAGCTGTGCCAAATTTTCCTATTATATAAGCATTTTCATTTGAGAAGTTAATAACTTGGCTGAAAAAGTTCACTACAAAATGAAGTTCACTAAGAATTGTATGTAGATCTTGGTCTATGTACAATTTTTCAAATACATTATTACTATTTGTATTTTTCTAATGTCTTCCTACTAAGAGATGAATTTACTGAATGTAACAACAACTCTCATCTGAGCATACCAAAATTAATACTAAGGACTTTAGTAATTTAACTGTTCAAAAATATATTTTTTTAAGCAGTTGACCAAGGTAAGGTGTTTTTAGGAATTCAGGTAACTTATAACAAGATGTGATATTAAAACAAAATTAGTAACTGATTTTAAGAAACTGACCTAATCCTCATTTGAAAAGTATGAGCAAAAATTCCATTAACTTAGAATGATAATAGGATTAGGGTCTGAATCCTCATTTTTTCAAAGCATATAAGTACACTCTGAACTTAAATACATGGTTTACAACTATACAGAACTCTGTGAAATCCCGTTGAGGTTAATGACACTTAAGCACATGGTTAAGTGTTTTAAAAACTGGCATGGGCAGATCTAGGAATTCAAAAAGGGGGTTGTAGGGGATGTTACCAGCACCATAGGGGTGGTTACAGCCCACCCCATGACCCCCTGGCAGGCAAACCACAGCAGGGCAGCAGCTGCTGAGAACTTTTTGAGTCCCCAAAGCAGGAAATGCTCCTTCTCCCCCTTCCTGGCACCCCCACCTTCCAGCACAGGCACTTTCCTCCCCTCCAATTCCCCACTCCCCCTTTTCAGCAGAGTTTACCTCTAGTCACAGGAAAATGGGCATGCCCACTACTATCACTATCCCCTCCTGACCTAGCAGCAGGGGGAGCCCTAGAACTGCTCCTGCCCTGCTCCAGTTGGAGCTTCTGTGAATGGCAGCATGGGGAGGAAGCAGGAGCCTGCCAGCTGCAGCTGCCTCTGCCACTGCCGCTGAGCATGGCAACCTGCACAGTCACTTCCTGCAGCCCCAAGCTGGAGCAGGGGAGGTATGGACCTAGGGTTTTCTTGCCCTTGGGTCAGCCAAGGACAGTGGCAGTAGTGGACATATCTTCCCTTCCTGACCTGCTTGGTTCCCCCAGGTGTCCTACACCCGCTGCTCAGATTCTGCAGGGGATCCAGGTATCTGGGGCCATGGGGAACTAGACCTAGCATATGGCCTACACTGCACCACTGCACCCCCCTGGATCCATCCCTAAAAACTGGGGTCTGAATTGGAACCTATCCAATTTCTACTGTTTCTAATGACTGTTACCACAGGAACAATAATGTAATCTTCCCTAACTGTCTACCTACCTATTTTCATGGTTGCCCCCAATATTCTTTTCTGAGTCAATATGGTCAGCTGATTCAATGTCACATGATTTTCAAAAATCTTGAAACACATGTAGTTATTAAAGCTAGTCAAAACATTTTAAAAGATTTTTTTCAGAAAAAGTGGCTGTTAGATAACCTCTTTATTTGTGCACAGCTACTGAGTTTTCCTATGTTTTTATGACTCAGGAAAAAATGTTCGATAAAACAAGACATTTAGTTAATCAGTAAAGTAATGATTTCAACCACATTTTTAATAAGAAAATGATTTTAAAGGGTTCTGTTTCAAATGCCATACAAAATAAAAAAAACTTTGAAATCTTTTCCCACTGTTTTGATCAGCTCTGGTATTTACACAATAAATTATCCTCTATTCTGTGATTTTGGAAGAAAAATTATAGTCTAATAGATTTAAAAAATCTATATTTTTAAAGGCTTCCAAACTCAGTGCATTATCCTTCTCAGAAATGAAGTCAGTACATTTAAATATTAAATTGAAATCACTATATTATAATTGTCCCTTTTAATCTTTATTCTTTCACAAGCTTCTCACCTCCTAACTCAGTTCTCAAAATCCCATCTTTAATCTGCTGGGTTTGAGTATGACAGGAGGCTGCAAACAAAGGATAGTTACTATAATCCTTAAGCATGTAAAGATGGTTAATGGCACAATTTCAGGTTTAGCTCTGAATTCTGTTGATTTGTGAGATTAAGTAACACCCTTTAACAGCATTTGAATATACTGGGAAAGACTTTTTTCCGTTTAATAAATTAGTATCCAACTTGATGAATCTCAAATTGTTCACATTTTTACAGGAACCACGCCAAGGTACTATAGACCAAAAAAGGCTAATTTGGTTTTGATGGGGAACATAAGCTGTTTAAAATAAGATTACATTTATTTTTTAAACATCTTGTTTGTATGTATGCATGACTTAAAGTGTTGGTATTCTGTAATTTAACTATATGATTTTATGCCTACTGAACTTTAGGACATTCATGAAAATTAGATGCCTGTTTCTCTTGTTCCTCTGATGAATGAAATTTCAATTAGCATTGTCTTAGCTTCTCATTCCCTTGTATTGTATTTTTATACTAACTATGTTCGATCACCATCATCTTCTCTCCTTTTTTATGTTCTTTTCCTATTTAATTCTCTTATTTGCATGCATCTTTAGACCCTTTCTTGAGTTATTTTACCTCTTAATATCCTTATTAAACTGCCTATTTCTCTTCTACTTATCTTCTGCATAGTACCTGTTAAAACACACTTAATCCGTGTCCCTTCTGTATCAGCATTTCAAAACACTTGCCTAACTGAAGCTACATATGATGACATATTCAGAAAATAGCAATGGAAAGCACAATTCCCAGGGAACTGAAAGAAGACTTCCTGAGACTCCAGTAAAGGTTTTGAAAGAAACCCTTACTTTGGTCTGATTCTTCTTTCCTGTGAATTGAAGCAATGTCTTGGATTTCAGGAGGAATGCATCTTTGGGTGTACACAAGCATTCAAAAGATCCAAGAGAACTCTACCAGTATGATTCTCCCAGTAGCTCCTGGATAACTGTTACAGGGCCTGGCTGCATGCTCTGCAGATGTGCACACCAGAGGAGTGCATACATCCCAGACTGCTTTGCAGGCTCCCTGGTCTTCCTGGAGACAGCTGTCAGTAGCTGAAGGCACAGGTCATCACTGATTGGCTGGCTGCCCAGGGGCCCTTGCCCCCACCTCCCCACAGCAACCCCTTCTTCCTTCTCTCTCCCAGCTGCTATGCTTTGAGACAGGAGACCCTATGTCTCCTGTCTTTTCAAACTTATCAGCTTCCACTCCAGTACCTTACAATGGATTCCTACACATCTGGCACCAGTGATGGAGGCAGTTCCACCATAGGTCAGGTAAGTCCAGGTGGGATCAGGTGCTGGTGTGCCAAGAATGGGTGCTGCCAAGGTCTGGGTATGGGAGACCAGAGACTAAGCGCTTTGCATCCTCTATGCTTGGACACAAATCAGTCAGACCCCATTCCGTTCCAAAGCCAAACTACATAGACCTAGCCTCTGCTATACCCAGACCTTCCAGAACCACTCCCTTCCAGGCCCAAATCAACCTTTCTGATAGGGTCCAGGTCAATGTGGGGTGAGGTATTGGGGCTTCAGGAATAGCAGTGATAGGGTGGACCAATCAGGGTCCAGGGGGAAGAGATTTTGAGGGGCTCAGGGCTGGGAGCTGAAGGTTCTGGGTCCTGAGGCTTGCAAAACAGTTGGTGCAAGATCTGTGGAGTTCAGGTTCCTGTTGAAGGTGAGTCTAGGGGCTCCTGGAATGGCAGGGCTGGGTGTAAGGGGTTTGAGTCCATGGCAGAGAGTGGATAAAGGGGGTCAGGGGGCAATAGTGGTGTGTTCTTCAAGGTCCAGGCCCATAGCAGGGGTGTGTTAGGGAGCTCCAGCAATACTGGGGCTGGTGTTTGCTGAGTCCAAGTCCCTGGAGGAGGGGCAGTGGGCTAGAAGAACAGCAAGGTTGTGCTCTGCCAGGTCTGGATCCATGCTGGGGGTAGATCAGGGCTCCAGGAATGACTGGGCTGGGGTCTGGATTAATGGCAGATGGTGGGTCAAGGGGCTCAGGGAACAGAAGGGGAATGGCCTGTGGGGTCTAATTCCAGAGGGAAAAAGTAAGGGGGTCCTGAGGATGGTGGGGGTCAGACCCATCTGAGTCCAGGGGTGCTGGCAGGTCTCTTTCCCCATATTCACAGGGTTAGGGGGGTTGACAGATGCATAGCCCCAGGGCTGTAGAAAGAGATGGACTCTCCAGCCCTGAAGCTGACATGGGGAAGGGTTTGATCTGTGCTTGGAGCAGCATAGTCTGGCTGAGTCAAGGGTTTGGGGGGAGGCAGAGCAATACACACTGGAATGCTGGAGGGCAGCACAACAGTTTCTAGAGAGTGTAAGAGTACAAGTGTTAGACTCTCAGCTAGCAACTTTACCAGAGGCCGCTTCTACTTTGATGGAGGTGGTAGATTTTGCCACTAGACCCGCCATTTTTGGTCCAACAGGAACTATGTGAACACTTGGAGAAACTTAGGGTTTCTAGTGGTAGAACTGCAGTGCCACCAATCTAAATGTAATGCTTGTGTGTACTCTTTATCTAATATATGCATACTGGTGTAACAGAGATGAATCAAACTTTTTTTTATTCTCCTCTCTCAAGACAAACAGAGGGAAATATTAGGTAACACCTTGCCAAATACAAACACAACAATCTTTGCCACAATTTAGATGCACCACAGCTGTTTTTATGTTATTAACAAACATTTATGTACAGAATTTTTAGGAAAGACACACCAAAAAGGAACATGTTGAAATCAGAAATGTTAAATTTGTAATCCTGTGCTTCCTGTATAGTATTACAATCTTGAAAATATTTTGGCTACTGAAAAAACCCATGATTTTAAAATCAGGGTAGGAAACCGTCCATGGTTCTTAAATTCTCTCATATCTAGATTTCTGATGCCAAGGTATTCAAAGATAAGGTAATTGATCTTGAATCTTCAAATGGACTGAAACAATACCTTACTCAACAAATTTGGGGATTTCTTTGGTCAGGATGATAGACGATCTAGTTATACCATTTAGAAACACATAGTTCATTTGTGATAATCATCTACTTATGGCATATAACTAATCTAGTTATAAACAGACATCTCAATAGAAGATCAATGTTAAAGTCACATCTTCACTTTGATATACTGTTTACACCAGCACCCGGAAAAGTATCACACTAATTCAATACACACCCTTTTCTCTGTAATACATTTTATTCTAGATCCGGGGACTGAAAATTCAATATGCTGAAAGATTAAGGACCATTAAATAATAACAAGCCTTGCCCTGTGCTACCCAAGCTTATTGTGAATCAGCCAGGCTTCCAGGATGAATTAATTTTAGCTGAATGGAACAGAAAAATCCATAATTATTGATAAATAAATAAAAAAAAAAAGGCACCTGTGTGTGGTATCTCTTCAGTTTCTTGTTATACTGTTACTTTGCATCATATTTTCTATTGAAATGGGTGAATTCAGCTTTTTTGATTAAATCTTGAATTCTCTCTGCTTTTCAGTGTTAAGTTTCACCATCAGTGCAAGACAAACAGCTCACTGAATGGAAAGAAAGGGGGTTTTCCTCAATAACTCTTGACATTTTTATTAAATATTCAGAGCAAGAGAAAGGATGATCCTGTGACTGAAGCACTGAACTGGAAGTTATGAGTACTGGCTTTAGTTCCCTACTCTACCACAGATCCCTGTTTGTTCCTAGGTAATAGGGCTGTGCGAAGCGTCACCGGCTGTTTCATTTTGATGCTGTTTCAATTGCTTTTGAGCTCAAAACAGAGAAATCAAAATGAAACAGAGGGCTTCAAAACAGCCTTGAAACAAAACAAGGCCAGTCGAAATGTTTCGAAACTTTCGAAACATTTCGAGTTTTGAAGCTGAAGCTGGGCTTGCCTGCAGGGAGGCATACATTAAGGAGAGGGAGGGGAAGAGGGGGGAAGAGTGGGGAAGGACTGCTCTTATATTGACTGTGTAGCTGGCCAGTGACTGTCATCCTTCCTTGAGGTCCCTTCCAATCCCAGTGCTCTGGCAGAGGGATGGAAAAACAGCCTAAAAGGCAGAATTGTTTAAATTGCCCTGCTTTTTGACTTGGGGTCAGTTACTGAGTTGTTTTCCAGCAGCTCAGCAGTGTCAGACAACAAAGGCTACCATTCATTTCCTACTGGCTGGGTGAGTGAGATCACCCAGAGTATTGGGGTGCATTGCAAGGGTGAACGAGATCACCCAGAATATTGGGGAGATGCTTGCTGTGGATGGCCAGCCCTTCTCCTTACTTGAGCAGCCACAGTTCAGGTGGCTTATGGTGCTCATAGCTCCATCCCACCAAGCACCCACACACAACACCTTCAGCAGGTCAGTGGTACTCTCCCTGTATGAGGCATGCAGGGAGTACTTGAGTGAGGAGCTGCACAAAACAGGTCTGCAGGTAGCCTTACACTTCACCTCAGACATCTGGAGCAGCCGGGGTGGAAATAATAGCTACCTCTCCCTCACAGGGCACTGGTGTGACCACTCAGACCATCGGTGGGCTCTCCTTCAAGCTGAGGTGATGGATGAGTCCCACACAGCAACAGGGATCATGGGGACCATGAACTCTCAGTGAAGCAGTGGCCCATTGGGCAGGGTGAGCTCACCCATGGGTTCATGGTTACTGTTAATGGGGCCAATGTGGTCAAGGTGGTCCATGATGCCAAATTTGTTGGCATTCGCTGTGTGGTACACAAGTTGCACTTCATTGCCTTGGAGGGGGACAGGGCTGCTGGTGATTGTACCAGCACCACCAGCAAGCTCATTTCCAAGTGCAGGAAGCTGGCAGGCTACTTCCATTGGAGAATCAAGCGGGGCAAAATGCTGCAGAACAATAGCAGAGCTGAACGTCCCGCAGCACAAAATAATGCAGGATGTGGAGACTCGGTGGAACTCCACATACCTGATGCTCGAGATGCTGGTGGAGTTACAGAAGGACATCCATGAGATGGCCTTGCTCGGGGAGATTGGGATCAGTGGCCCCCTGAACAGAGCTGAGTGAGATACCAACTCTCAGATCTTGGTGGTCCTCAAGCCCTTTCTCAAGGCCACTGAGACCCTTAGCACTGCCAATGCCCTCCTTAGCCAGGTGATCCTCATAGTGAGGGAACTTCAGAGCCAAATGGAGAGTTTCCAGAGGATCAATGTTCCTGGCTGGAGCACACCGCTGTCACTAGATGCCCAAGCACTGGTGAGGTGGCTGAAGGAGGGCATCAGGAAACGGCTTGATCCCATGTGGTCCAGTATGATCCACGTGCTAGCTGCCATGTGTGACCCGAGGATGAAGGGCAGTGTATGCAGCAGCCAAACCCTGAATCAGTGGACAGATATGCTGGTGAAGAGAGTCAGGGAGGCAGAACAGCAGAGGCTGGGGGACATGAAAGAGGGGGATCTACTGTCCCATGCTAGCACACCATCCACCAGCCAGTCTCCTCCTCCACCACAGGCACTGTCAGTGTGGGCCCAGGGCATTGCTTCCATGATGGGGTCCAGAGGCATCAGGCAGGTAGTGCTCAGGCCTTGGTGGCTGCCTATCTCACTGAGTATGTGAAGCCACTGCTGTGCAACCCTTTGCCTACTGGGTTAGCTGCGGCCAGATATGGCCACAGTTGCCTGGGAATACCTGTCCTGTCCACCGACCAGTGTTCCAAGCAAGAGGGTGTTCAGCATTGCCAGGGATGTAGTGACACCCCACCACACCTGCTTGTGTCCTGATTTGGTGGAGCAGCTGGTGTTCCTGAAGGTGAACCTCCCACTGCTGGGGTTCCTGAAGTTCCAGGTGCAGATGGAGTGAATGCCACCCTCCTCACTTCGTCTGCACCTATTTTCTTCTTAAAAATCCATTTAATGCCCCGCTTTCAGAGCTGGAGGTGGCACTCAATGTATCACCAGCCAGCTGGGGAAGAACATGTCCCTTCTGACCTTCTGTGCCAGAATAAATTTGGAGGTATAGGCTGGAGCTATGGGGAAGGAGGAGGCACCAGGTCCTGGGCATGACCACTAAAACTGCATGCTGGCAGGGTCGAGGAGGCCTGATGGGACTGCTGGTGGTGTGGCAGCCCAAGGAAATGCCAGGACTGAGGATCCACCTGGTGAAAGACCGGTAGGAGGCGCCATAACCTCTAGCTACTACACGCACGCATAGTCCTGGCCTGGGAAAACCCAGACCCATCATGTCTTTGACAGGCCTGAGGCTTGCTGGTTGCAGTGGAGTTGTGAAGCTCCATGTGAGCTCAGCTTAGCTGCCTGGGATGCCAGCTTTCAGGTTGAAAAGCCCTTGTCAGGCTGAGGAAGCACCTGCAGTTGGTGTGTCTGTGTGCTGTTCCTGGATAGAAGGAATGGTAAAGAAGCCAGAGTCTGGCCTGGCATGCAATTCAGGCAAAAAAGCCAGTCAGTGAAAATGGAAATGGAAATGGAGGTGTTGAGTGTGAGGGACAGGCTGGGGTGGGGGGGATGAGATGGGTGTAGCAGCACAGGTAAAAGTGGAAAGGTACCTGAGTAGCCAGATGTCTGGCAGGTTGCAGTGTGTCAGAATTCCACTGTCTATATTGAGTACATGAGTTTCTGTACCTAGGAGGCTGATGAAGTGAATGTCATAGGCCTGGCTGTAAAAAGTGGTTTGTAAATTCTCTCTCAGGATCAGGCCTGAGAGACTGCAGACAGAGTGGATTTTTTGTGAGAAATGTGCCCCCACAGGTATTTGGCTATTGTTGTTTTTGATAGATTCTGGTGTGCAGTTTCTGGGGGTACTGCAGATTGTTGGCAGGTTTTGTGTTTGAGCTGTAGGAAGTTGTCTTCTGTTAATGAGGTTAGGTTAGCAATGTTTGGTGCTTGTTTGAATTTACAAACCACTTTTCACAGACAAGCCTATGGACTGCACTTCATCAACCTCCTAGGTCCAGAAACTCATGGACTCAATATAGACAGTGGAATTCTCACACACTACAACCTGCCAGACATCTGACTCCCCAGGTACCTCTCCACTTTTACCTGTGCTGCTACACCCCTCTCATTCCCCCAACCTCAGCCTATCCCTTAGCCCCTGATGCCTCCATTTCCATTTTCACTGACTGGCTTTCTTGCCTGCATTGCATGCCAGCCTCTGGCTTCTTTACTATTCCTTCCATCCAGGAACAGCACACACACCAACTGCAGGTGCTTCCTCAGCCTGACAAAGTGTTTTTCAACCCGTAAGCTTGCTAAGATATATTTCTCAAACTATTCAGGGTTTTTTTAACTAATAAACATATAAACATAAAAACATTAAAATACAGCATAATCCATCACACACCACAAGTAACACATCAGTTATATATCCAAAACAAGATCTGTGTTTCTTCCATTCAGTACTGCAGGTGCTTCCTCAGCCTGACAAAGTGTTTTTCAACCCGTAAGCTTGCTAAGATATATTTCTCAAACTATTCAGGGTTTTTTTAACTAATAAACATATAAACATAAAAACATTAAAATACAGCATAATCCATCACACACCACAAGTAACACATCAGTTATATATCCAAAACAAGATCTGTGTTTCTTCCATTCAGTAATTTTATAAAAAGAAAGGCTCTGTGACAGTTTGGCTGCCTGGGTTGCTGCTGGTGCTACTGTGCTGCTGCTCACTAAGTTATTATTTTACCTATTGTCATTTAAAGTGGTGGACCAGGCTGAGGCTGTAGGGGAGGAGGAGACCTCATTGGGACACACTACTGTGTCATTTAGGTGCCCTAGCACCACTGAGGGTGTGCCTTAACACAGACACAGTCACCCATGTCACGAGTTTTGCTTGTCAGCAGCCTGAGGTGCAGTTTCCCAGAACCCCCTGCACCTATCTCCTCCAAATCTGTCAGGCTTCATGTCCTCAGCAAGGGCCACCATCCCTGCAGTTTTCACCCCCTGTGCCTTAACAGTCAGACACAGTCATCCATGTCATGAGTTTTACCTGTCAGCAGCCTGAGGTGCAGTTTTCCAGTACCCTTCCACCTATCTCTTTGAAAGCTGGCAGACTTCTTGGCCTTATCAGAGGCTCCCATCCCTGTAGTTTTCACCCCCATGTGCCTTCAACTGTACAAGTGACATGAGTTTTGCTTTCAAGACTTTGAGGTGCAGTTTCTCAGAAACCTCTGTACCCATCTCCTCCAAACCTGTCAGGCTTCACATACTTTTTCTCAAGGCCTACCTAACTTGTGTACTTGTGCTGCAGCTGCCTACACAAATGAGATATGTGCACATGAAAACTGACATCTTGATATAATTGTTCATGTTTAAGAATATACAGGATGACCAGATGGGAGTTACTAGGCTAGAAGGTGATGGCACAGGTGGTGAGGAAACTGACTGGGGGGAAGAAAGAATGAGCGAAAACACTGGGGAGAGGTAAGAAAAGGTTATATTTATGTTTGCAGGTGTGAGAGACTTGGCAGAGATCCACACACGTTACAAACTTACACTTCTGAATACCTTAATGCTGACCTTAACAGTCTGTCTGTAGCTGCACTACTGCCCATACCTAAAATCAGATATTTTTTACTTAATCTAATGTTAATAATTATCTGAATTGCAATCAAAGTATACCTGCAGCTATAACTAGCCTACCTATTACTTCTGTGTGCATTAGCACATTCTTCCCATGCTGTCCTTCCCTCTACCTGCTTTCTGGGTCACTGTGGAAAATACAACCACATCTTGTGGATCTTATCTTGGAACAGAATCTGCTCCAGGTTAACAATGTATATTTCATGTTTAATTTTTATATGGAGTGTGACACTCAGAAAGTTTCATAGTTAGCCTTCGTTGCCTGAGTTAACTGAAAACAATTAAAAACATTTGCTATTGGAAGGATAAGATTACCTACTAGTTTTCTTTTTCACTACTACTCTTTGTCCCAGGTACAAAGTGAAAGCAGCTGAAATCTATTTCATTTTTTCTAGGATCAAAGGAAAGTAGGGCTGGAAGGGACCTCATGAGGTCATCTAGTCCAGCTCCCTGCCCAAGGCAGAATTCTCTCTCACTAAACCATACCAGCCAAGTGTCTGCCCAAACTGCTTTTGAAAATTTCCCAGCTTGGAGATTCTACAACTACTCAAGATAGCCTGTTCCAATGCTTCACCACCCTCATAGTCAGAAAGTTTCTCCTAATCTCCAATGTAAATTTCCTCTGCTGTAGCTTGAATCTGTTGTTCATAGTCCTCTCCCTTATGGCCAGAGAAAAGCCCATCTTCATCCTCTCTATAAAATGCCCTGCAGGTATTTGAAGACTATTATCAAATTCCTCCCCAGTCTCCCCAGACTCAATAATGCTTTATAGGCCTCTGAAATACAACATTAGTGGTTACCATCTATACTTTTCCCAGAGCCTGATAAAGGACCTTTGAGCCCGAAAGCTTGCAGAAAAAGATTATTTTTTTGTGATTTCTCAGTTGGTCTAATAAAAGGTATTATTTTGGAACCAAGAGTTCTAGATTTTTGTATTCCTTTTTGTTTCAGACCGACACAGCTACCAAGTACATCCCTGACACATTATAGGCCTCTGACAACTTCCGTCATCTTCTGCATTCCCAGGGAGCTTCAGCTTTGGTGAAGCTTTCAACTGCTGCGTGGTTCAAGCGCCTTCATTGAACACCTTCAAGATGAAACTGGATGCTTATCTTGCTGGGATCCTATGACCCCAGCTGACTTCCTGCCCTTTGGGCGGGGGGCTGGACTCGATAATCTTCCGAGGTCCCTTCCAGCCCTGATGTCTATGAAATCTATGAAATCTATATCCTTGAAACTTGGCAGGCTTCATGGACTCAGAAGGGGATACCATCTCTGCAAGTTTCATTCGAATCAGGCACAAAATGTCGAAGTTATAAGCCATTTTGTGCTTCCCCAGTATAGCCTATGGGAGAAACATTGAAACAGTTCGATGAAATGGAATGGAACAGCAGTTTCGAAATGAATATTTTGGAATATTAAAATAATCTTAAAATAAAAACCTGGTCAGGCATGAGTTTATCATGGCTAGTTTTGTGGGTTTGTTCTGTATTTACTGTGAAACTTCTATGACAACTGATAGGCTTCAGGGGTCTATGAAACCATAAGGCAATGTAGTGTCCAAATTGTGATTTGGCTTCATGCCCTGGCTTCATACTAGGAACTCAAAATGAAACTCAGTGCTGAACACCCAGATGAACAGAAAGTGAGGGGAAAAAAATCAATGAAACTTATGTGAGCTTAAATCAGTTTCTTACATTTCATAAAGCCTGCTCCTGGGTGGTTATATTCACTGAACATTTTAGGAGTGTTTTCTTATATTTTTCCCAACTTCACCAATACAGCATCTCCAAAATGGGGAGAAGGGAGGGGAGGGAGGGAAGAGTTCTCTTTCATTTTACCTTTGTAGTTTTTAAACCTAGTATAACTCCTGTCAGAACTGATTAGTTGAGTGCCTCGGTACAGTGGAACTTTCTAGCACAAGGCACGGTGAGACAGGGGAATTCTCGGCACGGTGGAGAGCCCCGGCGGGGGAAAGTTCCCGCCGCTCATATGCATACTCTAATTGGCCGGTTTCAAATTATTCCTACATGGCGGCTGGCAATTGGCTCGCTAGCCGTATAAAGGGTTGGAGTCGTTTCTGCCCAGGTTGGAGAACCCTGTGCTCATCTCGGAGTGGAACCTGGCGGTCTGATCACCCGTCGACGACTCCCCATCGCCGACCCCCCTCAACGTTCCCCCGTGTCCTGCATGCTCAAGTTCAGACCCAGTTTAAAGATATCTCGTCTTATAAGAGCTCCTCGGTTTGATTGTAACAGAAGTTGGAGTTTGAAGTTAACTTTCTTCCTACGCTGTACATCGTGACAGTGTAAGTAAAGCCACCTTTGTTTGAACCAGTACGTGTTTGTGCCTAATTCTACTCCAGCGGTCGCAAGTACCCATCTGTTCGTTCTGGGTTTGTGGCTAAAACCCAGCTGACCCTGCCCGGATCCCAAGCTCGGTCACCCACAACTCCCAATGCATTTTTGGTACCCAGGCTTAATTTGCAGAGCTCTCTCACATGCTTTCCCCACTATCCATACTCCTGCTTCAGTTTTCTTTTCAACTGTGAGAGGAAAAGTCATCAAGAGGATAGAAAAAAAGAATGGGAGAGAATAACTACCTCCAATACCTCCATTCCACTGATGCATAGATTATTCAAGGTAGCAAATACTTATTATTATTTTTCTCATCAGTGATCATAGCAACTGCTTGGAAGAGGGTGATTTAAATCTATTCCTTACCAGTTCCTTGGCTCTTTTAAAGACATCCAGCACACAGAGGGTGCTGAGACAGAGCTGGTAAAAGGAACCATGGCTAAAGTTTTTCTATTCTCAGGTGATCCTGGACTGAATAGCCTTGAGGCTGCTGTGCTGCGAATTTATCTGGCTAGCCCCAGAGAGCATGAAGGTGCTGTAAAACTAACTGTGCTGCTAATTAAGCCACCATGGTCAGTGGAATTTGCTTAACTCAGCCCTATGTACAGAACTGCTGGTCTGTTACTTTAGCACTGACTGCTTGCATTATGGCCCCCTATAGAGGGGGACAGTAGGGCTGTGCAAAATTTTGCCAGCTATTTTGTTTTGATGCTGTTCCAACTCATTTAGAACTCAAAACAGCAAAATTAAAATGAAATGAAGGGCTTCAAAACAGCCTCAAAATGAAACGAGGGCATTTGAAATGTTTAAATACTTTATAAATGTTTTGAGTTTTGAAGCTGAAGCTGGGTGTGCCCGCAAGGAAACAGAAAGTAAGGATTTACTTTCCATTTCACTTCCAGCTGAGCCTTCCAGTGCCAGAGGAAGAGCTAGAGCTGGATCTGGATCTCAGTGCCCTAGCAAGGTAAATTTTGGAGAAGGTGGGAGAATCATCTGAGTTTGTGCTCCACACCCCTCAAGTTTCCCCAGGTCTCCTTCCCCAGAAGGCACTTCAGAGGAGGCTGAGGTAGAGGTTGCGGAGGCAAGTGGCTCAGCTGAGTACACTCCTCCTGTTGCTGTGCCTCTGCCTGCTGAGGAGGGGGAAATTGCAGTATCCACACATGCACCTTCACCCCAGAAGTGAGAAGGTATTGTGGTCTGGGATCATTTTGAGCTGGCAGATGATCTCACATACACTATTTGCCTGCACTGCCCAGCCAAAACCAGCTGGGGCAAGGGAACAAAACACATGAATGCCACAGGGATGCTGTTGCATCTCCGCAGGCACCACTTCCTTGCCATTGCTCCTCCTCAGCCTGGCACAAACAGGAATGTGCCCAAAGGAAAGTCCCCCTCTTGCTCCAAAGCCCCCATCACCCCAAAACAGAGGCAGGCCACCCTGGAACGGTGGGGAAAGGGCAGACAGAAAGTGGGGTGCATTGCAAGGGTGAGTGACATCACACAGAGCATTGGGGAGATGCTTGCTGTGGATGGCCAACCATTCTCCTTACTTGAGTGGACAGGGTTCAGGCAGCTAATGGTGCTCGTGGCCCCATCCTACCAAGTGCCCACATACAACACCTTCAACAGGACAGTGGTGCCCTCCCTGTATGAGGCATGCAGGGAGTACTTGAGGAAGGAGTACTTGTGCAAGGCAGGTCCACAGGTGGCCGTACACTTCACCTCGGACATCTGGAGAAGCTGGGGTGGAGATCACGCCTACCTCTCTCTCACAGGGCACTGGTATGACCAGTCAGGCATTGGTGGGCCCTCCTTCAGGCCAAGATGATGGATGAGTCCCACACGGCAACAGAGATCATGGGGGCCATGAACTCTTGGTGCAGCGGTGGCTCATTGGGTATGGGTTCATGGTCACCGACAGTAGGACCAAAATAGTCAAGGTGGTCCATGATGCCAACTTTGTTGGCATCCGCTGTTTGGCAAACAAGTTGCACCTCTTTGTCAGGCTTGCCTTAGAGAGGGACAGGGCTGCCGGTGATGGTGCCAGCACCACCAGCAAGCTCATTTCCAAGTGCAGGAAGCTGGCAGGTTACTTCCACCAGAGAAACAAGGGGGTCAAGATGCTGTGGGACAAACAAGCAGAGCTGAACATCCTGCAGCACAAAATCATGCAGGATGTGGAGACTTGGTGAAACTCCACATACCTGATGCTTGAGACACTGGTGGATCAACAAAAGGCCATCCATGAGAGGGCCTTGCTCAGGGAGATTGGGATCAGTCACCCCCTGAACAGAGCTGCGTGGGATACCACTTCCCAGATCTTGGTGGTCCTCAAGTCCTTCCTCAAGGCCACCAAGACCCTCAGCACTGCCAATGCCCTCCTTACCCAGGTGATCCCCATAGTAAGGAAACTTCAGAGCCAAATGGAGAGCATCCAGGGAATCAATGTTCCTGGCTGGGGCAAGCCACTGTCACCAGATGTCCAGGCACTGGTGAGGTGGCTGAAGGAGGGCATCGGGAAATGGCTTGATCCCTTGCAGTCCAGTATGGTCCATGTGCTGGCTGCCATGTGTGACCAGAGTGTGAAGGGCAGTGTATGCAGCAGACAAACCCTGAATCAGTGGATGGAGGTGCTAGTAAAGAGAGTTGGAGGCAGGGGGATGTGGAAGAGCAGGATCCACTGTCCCATGCTAGCAAGCCATCCAACAGCCAGTCTCCTCTTCCACCACAGGTGCTGGCAATGTGGGCCAAGGGCATGGCTTCCATGGTGAGGTCCAGAGGCACCAGACCCCACCATCAGGCAGGTAGCACTCAGGCCTTGG
>NW_005842033.1:2136249-2156987 GCF_000455745.1 Alligator sinensis | reverse complement strand
TGCTGAACTTCCATGCCAGGATGAAATTGGAGGTATGACTGGGGATATGGGGAAGGAGGAGGCCCCAGGTCCTGGGCATGACCACTAAAAGTGCACTCTGCCAGGGTCAGGAGGCCTGGTGGGACTGCTGGCAGTGTGGCAGCCCTAGGAAATACCAGAACTGAGGATCCTCCTGGTGAAAGGTGGGTAGGAGGCACCATAACCTCCAGCCACCACACGCATGCACACAGTCCTGGTTGGGAAAGCCCAGACCTGTCATGTCTTTGACAGGCCTGAGGCTTGCTGGTTGCCTTGGAGTTGTGAAGCTCCAGGTGAGCTCAGTTTAGCTGCCTGGGATGACAGCTTTTGGGTTGAGAAGCCCTTTGTTAGGCTGAGGAAGCACCTGCAGTTGGTGTGTGTGCTGTTCCTGGATGGAAGGAATAGTAAAGAAGCCAGGGGCTGGCATGCAATGCAGGCAAGAAAGCCAGTCAGTAAAAATGGAAATGGAGGCATCAGGGGATGAAGGACGGGCTGTGGGGGGGGCATTCAGAGGGGTGTAGCAGCACAGGTAAAAGTGGAGAGGTGCCTGGGGAGTCAGATGTCTGGCAGGTTGTAGTGTGTGAGAATTCCACTGTCTATATTGAGCCCATGAGTTTCTGTACCTAGGAGGCTGATGAAGTGCAGTTCATAGGTTCATCTGTGAAAAGTGGTTTGTAAATTCCCTTTGAAGATCAGGTCTGAGCGAGTGTAGACAGGTGGTGTTCTGCTGTTGTCTTTCACAGATTTTCGGTGTGTGCTCATTCTGGTGGGCAGTTGTAGCTTGGTGTCTCCAAGTATTTTCCATCAGGGCATTTTGTGCCCTGATGGAGATATGTAATATATTATGAAGATATCTCCATAATGGAGATATTGTTGGCAGGTTTTGCATGTCTTGTCATGGCATGGCCTGGATCCATTCAGTGTGTTTTGGGCTGTAGGGAGTTGGATTCTGGTGATGAAGTTAGTGAGGTTCAATGCTTGTTTGAATTTTCAAACCACTTTTCACAGACAAGCCATTCTCTCCTACAGTTTTTTACACACCCTCAAGCCTCACTTTATATAAAACTACAAGCCATTTGAGTCCATTAGTTTGTGCCAGGTTATAGAAAGTATATTAATGAGGTTCAGGTCCTGACTAGGGCCTTTGTACCACTATTGAATGAAGCCAGAACATCATTACTGGAGGGCTGGCCTTGTTCTTACCTCAGAATTAGAAGCACTGGAGTTGCAGGGAATTGCTTTCCTAAAACAAAACCAAGACCAAAGGATGGCATGAATTTGAAAACTGATGACAAATATGCTAGGTCAAGTTCCAGGCCTGCAAAAATCACTGAAATCCACACAATCGCAGTAGAGATTTTTTCCCCCCTCCCAGGATAATGCCGTTTTATTCATCTTGCACTCTCCTGCTACAGTGGAGAGTAGTAGCAGATAGAAACTGGAAACAGAGCAGATGTGAGGAGCTAACTATTATGCGCCAGGGCATGGGTGGTCTAGCCTAGGACAGTTACTAAAGGGAAATGTGAAGTCCAGGTTGGTTCCCCAAGGAACTGGGGTTCAAAGGAGTCTGGTGTTGGGACTGGATTCAGAAGCCTTAGCCAAACTCAGAATGAGCTGGGATCATAAACCAAAGCCAGAGACTAGGTAAACATAGGGTTAACTGACATCAGAAGCCAAAAGCCAGAGCTGAAATGTTGAACCAGAATCATGAGCCTGGAACTAGAATCAAAGACTGTCAAGGGTCTCATCAGAGCCAGAGGTTTGAGTCAGAGCCAGAGTCAAAACCAGAAGACCAGCAGGGAGGTGCACAGAAGGTCAGGAGCAAGAACTTTCAGTATTTCCCAGACAAGGAGACTGCAGGCTGGGCCTGATGGCTAAAGGCTGGTATGGGATGTGCTGCCCATGGTTTCAAGGGAATAGCTGTCATGATTGCCTCACTCAGCCCAGCTGGACCAGGGCACTTCTCTGGGCTTGCTGAAGGAGGCACTTGTTCCAGGGATGACTTCCCCTGATCTCTTGATTGGGACCGGCTGGGTCCAGGGTTCTGGCCTGGCCTCACTACACCAATGTTCTAGGGTCAAGGATCCGTGTGCGCTAAAGGGCACTGTAGTAGTCCATTAAGTGGCACATAACAGCTGAAATCCAATTGCTGAAAATATGATACTTCAATCTTTATGGATCCAATTTGCTGTTCATTGCTCTACTGCTATAGAGGAGATATTCAGTCCATCGCAATGTCATCACACCATCAGAAAGCTAGAGTGATACTGTTCTAATTTAAAATTGTAAAAGGTAAGTATTTGCTAAAATATCAGTTCCATTTGCAGCAAATGCTGTAAAAAAAAAAAATGGAGTCCTTCTCAGGCACTGTGTTCACTCTTACTCTTTTGCGATCCCTGCCTCCACACCCTTGTTATAGTCTCTTTGTCCAGGCAATGTCAGTTCTCCTTGTGCAGTCCTGCAGCTCAGGAAATCTGCACTTCCAATAAGTATCACCTGTCTCCTGCCCTGTTCTCTTGCCCCTTCCCACTGCCCCAGCCCAGTTTGTTAGCCAGTCTGATTTTTCACCTACCTCAGTTACTTATTTGAAGTCAACCTCTGCCTCCCCCGCTCCAGACTACATGGCTCCCAGTCTCTTCTACCTTCCCCCCCCCTTCTTGCTCCCAACCCAAAACCTCCCCAGCCTGTCTCTGAGACAAACTTCTTGCTAAAGTAGTCTCAACTTCTCTTCCCTTCCCTGAATACCATACCCACACTGTTTCCTTGATTAGCCGATCTGACCCTATATTTCCTCCCAGGCTCCTAGTTCTTTTGCCCAGCCAGTTGCAGTATCCTCTCCTTCAATCTCAGCCTCACTCAATTACTTCTTGCAATCTACTCTTTTCTCTCCATCCCAGTCAGGATTTTATTCCCTCTATATTTGAATTCTGCATTTCTTCTTCGCACTGAATAAGTGCCAGCAGTAGGAATCATTGATGGCACAGGAAAGATGTTCTCTCTAGCCACACTTCCAGTTTCCATCTGTACTCTGGCCAAGAACAGCTGGGAGCAGTGCAAAGTCTAGTTTTGTCCATAGGCCTGGGAAAGATTGTGCTCAGTCATACTGTAGAGAGGATGGATGGCCAGACCAATTACATATGCTTGCTATGAGGGAGGTATAATATGATTTGTAAACATGTGGAAACTGCTACTGCTGAACTCTTAGGAGTAGGCACAAACTGAGTTTTTCAAAAGCAAATGAGAAACTGGACCATGGCCAAATCTGGATAGAGCAAAATGCTCATTTTTTAAAAAAGGACACCATCATGAGCGGATTTAGAATTTTGAAAAGTGGGGTGCATCATCACATATAAAGCAACACATATTTTTTCTTCGGTTAAAAATAAACAAGAAGCTTTACTAATAGTCTTGGGGCCTAGGGCTGTATTATTCAGTTTAAGATTGATGTAAAAACAAATACAGCCACATTGGAATGAGTTAAGACAGTCTGCTGGGCTGTGAAATAGGAGCTTCATTACTAGGAGTAGCTAACAGATAGCAAATTTGCAGAACAAAGGATAGCTTGATTGGTGGAATATCAAGACCATGAAAAAGAAGAAAGGGGCATTAAAACCTGTGGAATGGAGAGTTTAGAAGGTATCAGGTAGATTATAATGAGCCATTAAGTCAATTGACTCCCTCAGCACTGCTTGACTAAAAATGTTGCTGCCACTGCCAGGCAGTTAATTCTAAACTTTGGGCAGAGCAGGAATCAAAAGGGGTGCAAGTGCACCTCCCACCCCCACCCACCAGATCTGCCCCAGGCAACCCTTTTGGCAAATTTTAAGTCTTTAGCCCAAAACATGTTGCTGCTTTTGTTTTAGAGAAAAAGTCTCAGGTAGAGTCTTTTGTCTGTTTCTTATTTATAGAATAATGCATTTCCCCCCAGCTCTATTTATAGGAAGAGCCAAACCAGTTGGGTGGATTGTTTGTTTAACATTAGTTTAATCAGAAAACTAGCACAGGAAATTTCAGCCCAAATCATTAAACTATGAAAAGTTATAGGCCTTAGAATGGGAAGTGTTGGGTAACTTTTCCTATAGGTGGTGCTACCAGCTATGAGCATTTTGTTAGAGTGTGTTAGAGCTGGTGATGATCCCTGATAAGCAACCTCTTATTTAATGACACACATAAGCAATTAACCATTTATTAAAACAGTACCCTTTATAAATTATTTACAGATATACCCTGAGTATAAAGTGTAGCTGAAATGCCCCATCCACTAATCTATGTACTTTGAGACTGAGATATTCAGCAGCATTAAAATTACATTAGCTTGTAATAACAAAGTGGAGTTCACTCAAAGATAATACTATTAGGGAGCTAACCTAGCCATTTGGAAAGAGAATACAGAAAAATGAATTGTAAGCGTCAACTGTCAATGAAATGACAGGGCAGTGTGGTATCTTAGAGGCTCACTGGTTCAGAGAGGCATAAGCTTTCGTAGGTGACAGCCTACTTTGTTAGATGCTTTTTGTTGATGAGTGAATAGTAAAAATGATGCCCTGAGTTCTAGACAAAGGATATTGCCATCAGATGACTGTTTAATTCAGGGTAATACCAACAGCTTAGCAACAAAGACCCAAAAGCAGTCCTTGAGAAGTATTTCCTTTTAGTTGCAAATTTATTAGAAGGTTGCCACCTATGGAGGATATTATGGAGTAACATATTTTTAATTCTGCTGCCTATCTTCAGAATTTATGGGCTTGATGGAGGAATTTATGAAAGGGATTTTATGTCCTGGTTGCATTTAATAGCTATAGGCTGGACTTGATGACTGAGGAGGTCCCTCCCATTTCCATATTCCTACCATCATAGGATATTTGAGACAGAATTTGTTTTAAGTTTACAACAGGATGTAATGGGTGCATCTACATCAGACACTTACTGCAGAGCTGACTAAACAGCTCCACAGAAAACATAGGCTGGGTCTAGATGTGCAGGCACATGTGGTTTATGGTGCTGCAAACTTCTCTGCAGTGCCACAAACTGCATGAGTTGCAAATTAATTGGAGCAGGGCACTGCTAATTTGCAGTGCCAGGACAAAAATTGCTAGTGGGAGTTCCCAGTAGCAAAAAACCAAACCAAACAAACAAACAAAAAAAACCCTAGAAAAGAAGTGGCATAAGCCATGCCAGGACAAGTGGCACGCGCCAGGATGAGCACAGAGACTGGGGAGCAGGCAGCCCAGGGATGCCTGCTTTCCTGTCCCTGCATGCTGTAGAGCCCCTGTTCCATGGCTGGCTGGGGTGCAGTGTGCCTCAGCACAAGGACTCCATGTGGCTTGGTGTGGGGGCTCCACAGTGGAGCCCCTGCACTGAGGCACAATGAGACAGGGGAGCAGCCAGCCCAGTTCCACCTTCTACTCCAGCTGGAGGCACATTGTGCCCCAGCCAGGTGAGGAGTGGCTGGCTGGGGCACAGGATGCCTCAGCGCAGGGGCTCTACATGCCTCAGTACAGGGGCTCAGCAGCAGAGTCAGGGGCTCAGCACTGAGGCACACAGAGATAGGGGAACAGTTAGCCCAAGGGTACCTGCTCCCCTGTCTTGAGGCACACTGCACCCCAGGCAGCTGGGGAGTGGCTGGCTGGGGTGCAGGTTGCCTCAGTGTGAGGGCCCCGCAGGGTATGTAGATGGTGGAGTAGGCAAGCCCATGTGCCACTCCCCGGCTGCCCAGGGCACAGGGTGCTCAGTGCGAGGGATTGCTAATCTCTGCTAGTCCATGTGCCCCAGCCAGCCCCACCCTTGCAGCACATGTAGCAGCGGGACAAATTAAATGGGCAGGGGCGTGCACTGTAGCACAACGCAGCACAAATTTGTTCCGCCACTATTTGTGATGTTGCAAAGGCACACCCCTGCTCATGTGGGCTGGCCTCAGTCTCTATACATGTGCCCCTGTTAAGATGCAGGAAATTAATAAACTCGTCAGCAGGGTAAGACTTGTAAATATAGGTTCAACCCTGCTGAAGAGTTTTTCTGTGAGCAGCTGCACCCATGTAGATGCTGACTGGGCTGAGTGGAGTATGAGGGTGCTTCAGTGTGGGGGCTGCCTGCCAGCTAGCCCTGCACTGAAGCACCCGTGTGCCCCAGCCAGCCCCTCTACAGCACATTGAGCCCAGCTGGAGCAGCCCCAACTGGCAGGCTGATCCCCTGGTCCAAGCAGCCCAGAGAGGAAGGGGATGCAGACTCCACATGATACACATCAGTAAACTCTGGAGTTGATTGATCCAGTGTTAATTGCTCCCAGGTGCATGTTCAAATGGCATGCCCAGGAGCAAAAAGCTCCAGAGCAATACGTTCCAGAGTTTATTCATGTGCACTAATTGCATGCGTTGATGTGCCCAGTGAGATACAAACTGAAATCGCACTAGGGACAAAGCTATTAACATCTATTAACATCTGGTTATTTTATTTCTGGCAAGAGTGTAATGAAGATGAGCTTCATATTTAAGTAATATAATTACCAAGGAAAAGCCTACCTGGCCTTCAGGTCCAAATCCTGGAACTGATAGGCAGGATCCCCTGGGAGGCCAGTCTGAGGTAGGGGGAAAAAGAGTCCAGGAGAGCTGGTTGTATTTTAAAGAAACCTTACTGAGGGTGCAGGAACGAACCATCCTGATGCACAGGAAGACTAGTAAGTATGGCAGAAGATCAGCTTGGCTTAGCAGGGAACTCTTGAGTGAGCTAAACTACAAAAATGTAGCTTGCAAAAAGTGGAAACTTAGACAAATGACTAGGGAGGAATATAAGAGTATTGTCTTGGCATGTGGGAATGAAGTCAGGAAGGCCAAAGTGCAACTGGAGTTCCAGCTAGCACAGGACGTGAAGGGTAACAAGAAGGGTTTCTATAAGTATGCCAGCAATAAGAGCAAGATCAGAGAAAGTATGGGTCTCTTACTAAATGGGGAAGAAAACCTAGTGACAGATGATGTGGAAAAGGCTTAAGTACTCAATGCCTTTTTCACCTCAGTTTTCACAGGCAAGGTCAGCTTCCAAACTACTGCACCAGGCAGCACAGTTTGGGGAGGAGGTGAGCAGCCAACAGTGGCAAAAGAACAGGTTAGGTACTATTCAGAAAGGCTTGATTTATACAAGACCATGGGGCTTGACACGATGCACCCAAGGATGCTGAGGGAGTTGGATAATGTGATTGCAGAACCACTGACCATTACCTCTGAAATCTCGTGATGATTGGGAGAGATGATGGGAAAAGGGAAAGAAAAGGAAGAAGGAGGATCTGGGGAATTACAGACCAGTCAGCCTCACCTCAGTTCCTGGAAAAATCATGAAGCAGATCCTCAAAAAAATCCATTTCTAAGCACTTGTAGGAGAAGGTGGTGATTAGGAACAGTTAGTATGGATTCACCAAGGGCAAGTCATGCCTGACCAACCTGGTTGCCTTCTATGATGAGATCAGTGGCTCAGTGCATGCAGAGAGAGTAGTTAGGAGTGTTGCCAGCAGATCAAGGAAAGTGATTCTTCCCCTCTATTTGGCACAGGCAAGGCCACATCTAGTCTGCTATGTCCAGTTTTGGGTGCCCCACTATAGAAAGGATGTGGACAAATTGGGGAGAGTCCCATAAAATGGTTAGGGGTCTGGGGCACATGACTTATAAAGAGAGGATGAGGGAACTGGGATCATTTAGTCTGCAGAACAGAAGACTGAGGGTGGATGTAATAGCAGCCTTCAACTACCTGAAGGGAGATTTGAAAGAGGATGAAGCTAAACTGTTCTCAATGGTGGCAGATGACAGAATAAGGAACAATGATCTCAAATTACAGCAAGGGAAATTTAGGTTAGGTATTAGGAAGAATTTTCTCACTAGGAGGGTAGCAAAACCCTGGAACAGGTTACTCAGAGAGGTGGTGGAATTTCCACCTTTGCAGGTTTTTAAGATCCAGCTAGACAAATCCTTGCTTGGGATGAACTAGTTGGGAATGGTCCTGCTTTGAGTAGGGGGTTGGACTAGATGATTGTCCCTTCCAACCCTTATTTTGTATGATTCTATGAATCCAGTAGGTGTTCAGGAAATGCCCATTCCCACACGGAATACAGGCAGAAGGAACTTCTTTTTACCTTTCAGCTTAGCACTTAAAGCACTCATTTAAGAAGTTGCAGATCTCAGTTCAAGTACCTCCTCTATATGTTATGAATCCAGTCTCTCGCATCCAAATGACTGTATTAACTACAGAGTTATAGTGTATTCTGAGTTGAGTCTCTTTCAGTACCTCCTGTTGAAGGTGTTCCACTCTGTATTCATAATTAAACACTGATTGGGCCATAACGAAAAAAGAAAGGCTCTATTGCCCTGTGGTTATGGTACTCATAGGAGAACCAGGCTCAGTTCCCTACTACAGTGAACAGCTATTTATACAGAGCGGCAGGCTCCAACAGGAGAGGCTGAGAGCAACCCATCTCACAATAACCCAGTGTTAGGACACTCCCTTTGCAGGAACCCGAGGCTCAAATCTCTGCAGCAAACCAGGTGGATGAGAGACTTAAACCCTAGTCTAAGAAAAATAAAATGATTTCTCAAGCCACTGGACCATTAGGAAATAGGGCTTCAGTACAGCCTCTTCATGTGTGGTAGGAAAAGGTGCTTAAACCATCAGCATTCAACTGCCAATCCTAAACAGAGATGACCACTCTCCCCAACCCTTAGTTCTTTTGAGGGTATGGGGTCTAAGCATTTCTTATTAGCCCTTGTAGGCATCTCACCTTGCTGACACAGATGAAGTCTACTCTTAAGCCTCTACCTAGTCACTGTATAGGCAGTTTAGACACCTAGGGTGCCTAGTCACATGCAGTGAGGCTGCTCCAATGCACTGTAATTACAGACTCAATTAATCAAGTCTGCTGAAGTGTGGTAATTACCACATCACAAGTGGTAATACACAATACTCCAGCATCACAAGTATCAGCATCCCCGTGCCAAAAAATGATGGTGGGAGTGCTATAAGTAAAGCTTGTTTGTCTAGTTTTAGTTGAAGTGCCCCCACTGCCATTTTTCAGGTCAAGTACACTGATACACATGACACTCTAGGCACTTTAATTAGAGCAACTCTCAGAGCCACTGTAATTAAAACTCCCCTCCACCCCCCGAACTCCCGGACCACATGTACAAATGCCACTAATTTGGAGCTCAGTGAACCACTGTACAACAAAGCCTTTATGGACTAGGCATTGGTTACGCATGGGGGGGTGCACGCAGGTGCACATGCACCCCCTGAGCTTGGCAGTGCACCCCCTGCAAAAAGCACCACTAACTCTGCTGGCAGTGCCTACAAGCAGTCGCTGCTCGCCACCCCCCGCCTACCACCGACACTGTCAATGGCATCAGCGGGCAGTCCCTGATCATCACTGGTTGCTGCTGACTGCCAATACCACCACCAACACCGCCCACTGCCAACCCCACCGCGGCCGCCTACAGGAGCTCACCTCCACCATAACCCTGCCACTGCCACCACCACCTGCAGGAGCTTGCTGTGCCCCCTGAGCCTCTGGGGACATGTGGCATTCATGGGACTAGGTATTTCACTCAAACACAAAAAAGTTCCCAAAAAGAGGCTCTTACACAGTCATAAAGGAATGATCCTTCCAGTTCAGGACTGAGGGGAGAGCTCAGGAGCTTTTCCTGCTGTACCTGTTCTAGAGAAAGAATCATTATCCAGGACTGTCAATCTAGCACTGAATGCATTCACACAAACACAATTTAAATACATCAAAAAAATGTGTGAAAGATTTATAGAGTGTAGTTTGAGAGAGAGATCCAAAACCGGGAAAGAGCAAAACAATCTTTAATGTAAAGACACCACTACTGAGTAAGAAAACACTTTTGTATTCATATAAAGTATTTATTAGGTGTGAGGTTTTATAAATTGTTTGGTCCTGCAGCCGTTATTTTTTTTTTTTAAAGGGTTACTTTGAATGCATTACTGACTATCCTGTGGAATATTTCACATAAAAGGAAACAGAAGATATATAAATGTAAACAGGCTAATTGTATGCAGATATAAATTATGCATGTTGGTCTTATGAAAAAGCATCCCTGATTCACAGGGGTCTTACTCAGCAGCTTTGTATCTTGTCTAAGGGGATATTTAGTATGGCTGTGATGTGCAGAATTTAAAACAAAACTTTGAATTCTGCAGAATAAAAATATAGCCCAACTGTGATAAGACCACACTGTTGGGAGAAGGAGTTCTTTTCTATTTTATTTATGTTGACTGCTGTGCTCATTAGCCCTGTTAACATGTGTGTGTAGTTGCCCACGGATACTGTGCCAAGTAAAAGATTTTGTTAAATTTTAACGTTTGCAAAGGGATTAGGGTTATTTTAATGTTTCTTAGCAAGAATATATAAAATATTCTCAAAGTTGCAAACCTTTTCATGGTTGAAACATTTTTGATTAGTTGCAGACACAAGTGGCCTGATTTGGAAAGGTCCTGAACAACTGTAGCTCCTGGTAACTTCACTGGGAATTATTGTGGATTGACTCCTTTGAAGAGTTAGGTTACCTGGGCCAAATTCTGGAGTTAAGTGAAATTGACTTATTATCTTCATATAATGACCCTAGAGCCAAATTTCAGAACACCAACAGCAACATATTAGCCATGCTATTTAAATGGACCATTTTATGTATGGACTCTGCCTGTTCTTTCCCTTGGTATTTCTCAAACTGGCCACATGTCTTTGGGGGTATGCCTTGAACTTCCAATGGGTACATGACAGGAAAGAATTGCGAAGAAGTGAAAGGGGAATTATAAATGGATGAAAAGGAAGAAAGAAAAGGATTGAAGGAAAACTCTTCAGTATCTCTTAGGTGGTTAGAGATATCATAACTTAATGGCTGGAGTGATATAAAATGCTACTTTTTGTTCATTATGCATAAACAGTGAACACTGAATCTTAGGGCTACTCAGCAGTCTGACAAACTTAAACAAAGGTATGCAACCCAAGCACATTGAGCACTAGTGCATAACACAGTGATAGAATGCAGATGTAGCGCGGACCAGCATTCAGTGTGTGCCCACTTTCATGGAGTACCATATTTATCTCCATGTCAATGACTCCATGTGCTCCCATGCACATTATTCTGCTGATGTCTAACATGGGACAAAATGGGTATCCCAACATCCAAATGGAAACCAAATTTCAAGGGCTTACTGTGGTTTTATAAGGGAGTTTGGATAGTCTTCACCCCAGAATTCTGAAAGACCTGGCCTTTAAAATGTCAGGCCTACAGCAGACTTTTATTCAGTCTATCAAAGTCAGGAGAATTACTATATGCTTGGAGAGTAGAGAATTATTACCTTAATTTCAGAATTGGGGAAGTGATGTGGACAAGTATAGGCCCAGAATCTGCCTTTAATATATGCTAGATTGTGTATCAAGTTTTCAAGAAAAGAAAAAATGAAGATATGGAGACAAATAGAAAATGGGGAAAAATTAAACCAGAATTTACCAAAGGTAGATCATTCTGGGCTAGCCCAATGGTTATCCTTGATAAAAGGACCAGTTTTGTAATGAAATAAATTAGTGGAACTAATCTTTCTGACATCAGCAAATCATTTGAAAGATGCCATATAGAAGATTATTAGTCTAACTGGAAAAGATAAGGGTTAGAACATGAATGGTAAAGTTGGTAAGGAACTACGTGAAGGGCAGTAGCAATGTCTGGTTTTGAAAGGGAAGGTATCAGCTGGACAGAGGCTGCTATAGGAATTTCTCAAATATTGGTCCTGGGACTGATTTTTTAAACATTTTCATCAGTGATTTTGGCACAAAAGTGAATGTGTTCTAATGAAACAGATGACCCAAAGCTGACAGGCATAATTCATATAGAGAAGGATTGGACTAGCCCTCTTTTTAAAAGATGGCTTCCTGCACTTTGCATGTAGTACTCATTGGGCATGTCTACATGATACGTTTACTGCACAGTGGATTAATTAGCTGTGCACTAAACTTCACACCTTTACATGTGCACCCCTATTAGGCTGGAGTACATTAATTAACTCCACAGCAAGATAGTACATATAAATACAAGTACTTGTAAATACAAGTACTAACCTGCTGCAAAGTTTTTTACTCTTCAGCAGTGCACATGTAGACACTACTCCGGCTGATTGGGGCATGAGGGTGCTTCAGTGCAGAGACTGCCTGCTGGCTAGCCTCACACTGAAGCACCCTTGTGCCCCAGCCAGCCCCTCTACAGCATGTTGAGCTGGAGGGAGCAGCCCCAGGCTGGAAGGCTTTCCCCTAGGGCCCCCTACCACCCAGGGCTGCTCTGACCCAGCTCAACATGCTGCACTCCCAGGGTACGTGCAGACATGGCACCCAGGAACAATAAACTCTGGAGCACTAAGCTCTGGAGTTTATTCATGTTCATTACTAGCATGTGTAGACATGTCCATTGTATCAAAAGCACTAAGACAGCTTCTGTCTCATAGGGAACAGGGGGTCAGGCTAGAAATGATAGTACCTCCTTTTCTGCGCAACATCCATCTCACAAAGCTATATGCCCTTGAATTTATTCTCTTTCTCTTGTTCTCACAGTTCTTGGCTGACCAGAGGGTGAGCTTCAAGAGGAGGGCTGGAGAAGGTTCTGAAGAGAAGCATAGCAAACTCTTTCAGCACCCGTGGCAGAGGCAGTGGGGAAAGGGAATTATGCCGAACACTGAAAAGCAGACCAGTGGAAGGAAAAAGTAGGGTGTCTCATCTGACCTGGCTGTCCTTACTTGGGAAGAAGCTTGGGCAATGTTGTGGGTTCCCCAGGGCCCACTCATGATGTCCTGTTCATTCCTGCCCCCTGGGCACAGGGCAGTGCCACCCATGGTAAAGCCTCCTCTGCAGGAGGCATCATTCCACCCCCTCTCCCTCCAGATACATTACTGGGCATGGGTTTTAAGGCTTAGCTGCACAAATCTGTTCTTGCTGTGGCAAAGACTTCTGAAGGAGGGTGCCATACTGGTGCTCCCTCTACATCAGCATCTGGGGCTGGTGCCCTGCTCACCACCCTGGTTGTGCTACTGGTTCCGAAGAAGACTTAATCTACGTCCAGACTGCTGGAGCACCTTTCCAGAGGGCAGGAGCTAGAGTGTCAAACCTTCTCTGGGTAAAGGTTGGAGAGAACCTGAATCTCCTATTTCATGGGTGAGTTCCCTAACTACTAGGCTATTGGACTAACAAATGTAAGCGCCCACTACCTCCTCCAGCAATGTACAGCACCTATTATTCATTATTTTTGCCAACAAATTTGGTACTTACCCACCTTTACACACACACAGGCAGAGCACAGTCCAGAGCACAATCAGTGGTCTAATGCATGCTTGCACACCCGAAGCTGGATCTCAAATTTCATGGATCTTCAAAAGGATTACCAAGAGGCTTCTTTGGCATTAGCTGGTAGTGACAGACTGTAGCCGTAGATGTGCTTGTTAGATGGGCTCTGGCTAAGGAAGCCTTAGAAGTGGGTAGAAAGAGGAGGTTGCATCCTGTACTCTTTCCATAAATTACTACTCAGGGCATATACCAACTCTTCATGTCAGGTGGGAATAAGGATTATGTTCTTCATCTTTACCATATTCTGACCAAACCCCAGTGTGCAAGTCTGTGCCCTGTTAGACCATTACCTGATAGTAAAAAACAACACAATTGGACTTTGGTGACATAAAGTGTTGTGTATGACACAATGAATAATGAAGGTGGACCTATTACACACACCCACACTATACATCCATTTGTAGAGCACCTACTACAATAGGCTTCAGAGTGCTCACACAATATACATACTAAATAAATGGTATTGTGATGTATGTGCTCTTTATGGAGAAGTTATAATGGGTAATGCAAAGAGGAATTCTCTCTTTTTGAAAAAAAAGACATAAAATATAAATGAATCATGTGTTGCCACTTACAGCAATCTAAATGCAGAAGGGGTTCAGTAATAAAACAGCAACACCTCCCCGTGTGTTGCAATACATAGCTCCATTAAACAGGAGCTGCTGTATCTAGATACCCGAGCCACGCTGACATATTATATTGCCATTTCAGAAGACCAAAGAAAAAAACTCCAGCTATTTCTGACTCCTCATCTACTGCTTCTTCTGCTATATTGTGCATTGGGGCACAAGGCATAGCTTGCATATTCACCTGCCATGATAAATTACATCAATCTCAGTTCCCTCAAGACAGAGTTACTGGTGCAGAGAGTCAGTAAACACTACCAGTTGCTCTATGACACTATAGTTATAAGACAAAAAGATACACTGTGGAACCAAAAGATTATCCTGTGTGCTGGCATACCCAGGACTCAAACATAAGAGGGAGGGTAGGCTTTTCATTCATGAGATACACTCCCACCTCAAACCCTCTTTTTCTAATTTAGATGTTTTGGATCTGTTCCAATCATGCTACGATTTAAAAATAACTATGCTGGACCAGGTCAATTATTCTGTCTCTGGCAATGGCCAGTACTATTCACAAAAGGTAGCACAAAAGCCCTGAAGCAGGCAGTTATGCAAAATCTGCCCTCAAGGCAGATATCTTCCTAATCCTCATTAGATGCCAGCTTCATTCTTAAATTCTTTTAAAACTTCTCATATTCAGATCTGACCTTCTCTTCCAGTGGTTGCACTGGGGACTGGGCCTTCAAATGAGGATTTTCCTTGGAAAGCCCTATCTCCTCTTCTGGCTCACAGAAGGGACTGAGCAAAGGCTGTGATCTGCAATATGGTTGGACATACAAGTCTGAGAAGAAAAAACACAATGCATATTGCTGCTCCTATTGCTAACATAAGCAAAAAGAAACTCAGCTACTTTGCTTTCCCTAACCTGCCCTTGTCAATTAAGTAGGTCAGTTTTCCACGTTTTATTTATGACTTTTTTTTATTCTGCCTTTTTCACATGTTTCACCATACATATTCAGAAGGGTTTGGTTGTATTGCAAATAAACTGAGCTCGTGTCACTGGATATCAGTTTACTGTACATTTCACGGCGGAGTGCACATGGGCATTCATGAAACAAAAACAGCAGTCACGTATTGGGTGGGCCATAAATTGTTAGTGAATGAAGGCCCTAAGGGTTGTTTAAATATTGCAGTAATCATCTTGTCAGGCAAAGACCCAAATTCTACTAAGATTAAGTTGACATTCATCAGGAATGGCACAATAGAAGGTTATTTAATTAGGATCACACTGGATTGGAAAACTGGCAGGAGGACAGAAATGATCCAAATTGGAAACATTCTGCTGAAAAGAAGCCAGACATGAAAAGCCTATGGAGCACAAAAGTATGCATGTGTGCCTTGTACACTCATGCATAAATTATAATATATGTCTACACACAAGCTTTTAGATACGTATAAATAAAGGCGATTCAAGTGTATACACAACACTTATGTGCACAGTGCATGGGATTTTCAGGATCTTTAAGCCTCAGACTAATTCTGTTCCTCTGTCAGTGGTGGTTCTCCCATTGATTTCAATTAAAGCACAGCCAAACCACCTCAGCATTCTTTTGAAAGACCTACCTAGTGTGTTTTTATCTGCCCCCAAAAGAGCCCTGAAAAATCACCTCCACACAAAAAATGAAAAAAAAACAAACCTAAAACTCAGCTCCGCTTACCAAATGTCCCATGTGTTGTCATATATCTCTTAACATAAATGCTGTCTGGATGACATAATTTAATCACCACACATTTAAGTAGTGTAAGAAATGTATCTCTTCTGGTGATTTCACTCATAAATCCTGGCCACAGTTTCCCTCACCATTTCAGAATTGGTGTCTACTGTGTTAGTCTTCTGCTACACTCAAAACCGTAACAAATCTGATAAAAGCTGAATGTCCATTAATGCCCTTCAACCCCAACAAAATAAAATATAAAGACACATCCCTATGGATCACTGTTCCTTTTTAGTGAATAAATTGCTTAACTTATTAAACTTGTCAAATAGAAAACACAAATAAGAGGACAGTTGACCTGACTGATTATCCACCCATTGCATGCAGGGCTTTGTAAATGTGCCACTGGAACATTTATCATTGATCACTAGATATCTATGCTCTGCTTCTCGTTTTTGTTTTACAATTACTGGGGAATGCAATAGGCATACAACATCATAGAACTTAAAGTCTTTTGAGATGGGATAGGCTAAATAAAATGTAAAGTATTAATTGTTCAGTTGTCAGATAGGCACATTTACAAAGGGATTCAAAACTCACACTATCTGCTGTGTTTGCAAACCAGCAAATAGTGAAGGTAATTTAGGGCTTTGAATACCAATGCTGAGTACAATCACAGTGAATCAGATGCACATTACCAAACTGAAAACATTGTATTTATGCATTATGTTGGATCATGAATCAGATTTGTGCAAATTCAAATGCTAGACTACAAAAGTGTTTGCAAATTCATATACAACTATATAATTATATTACATTTCAAACAAAGGTACAATAGAGCAAGCTATCAAGCTGAGGGACCTATGTTCATTTCAGGGCAATTCTGCAGCCAGGTTTACATGGCAGATTACTGCCAATTCATCTATACCCATTTGAGTAAACCGGCTGGCAAAGAGGGGCAGATTACCACTAATGGCTCTATTATTGAGAGAAGCTGCAACCATTAGCTATTTTACATACAGACAAAGGAGAATTTAATTGATGGCCCATCGCCCAGCAGACAGAGATGACAATTTCACCTTAATGCCAAACATTAAAAATTCACATGGCTGTGGAGGAAGGAGGATGTTCATCCAGTCTGACTGAGAATATGGGGTATTCTAAAATATTTAGGGCAACTCAGCTGCTTACCTTAGGAAAGTGTAGGCCTGCAGAGAGAAAGATCACAAGTTATGAAAAGCCTAAAAAGCCAGGTTATGGACCCAGTTATTTTCCTTAAGTCTTGAAAAGGAGAGAGAAAAATTATATGCTGCAAAACATCTAGAGATGTTAGTATTCACTAATGAGAAAAAATGGAATAATTCCTTGAAGACACATCTCATAACATTTTTTATACATGTGCTTAGATGAAATTTCCCTCATTTAGCATAGACACATATATGCATACATACAATTAAATATTCATATGCACAAGCACAAATGCAAAAAGCCTTCATGTTGCATTAAACATAATACCTAACTTTAAGTAACCTCTGGCAATGTCAGCTTTATTTGCTTGTATGTTTGTATCATAATATCAGTTTTATCTTACCACTTGCATCACCAAAGATCCTAATATACTCTACAGACTACAGGATATACAGTGTTCTTTTTACCCGCTGGAAGGCAGCAGGTAGGAATACCAGTGTCACAAACTCATCTGTGGGGGGACTCCAGAGCCCCAAGTTTCTCTGCACTCTACTGCCACTTGCCCCAAGGAACAGACCGAGCAAGCCTTAGCTACATTGCCCTTATACCAGACCTTGCAACTGCAGCAAGAGCATCTCTTGCTAGAGACAGCCCTAGGTGGTTGTGAAAGAAATGTTAGGTTCCTCGTTCTGAAAAAAGGGCTAAGCTGAAATATCACTCACCCAGAAATCACTGTTTTGACAGACAATCAGTAAGGAGACAAAACAACAAAAGGATTTGTTATGGATAATGTAGAAGAAAAGAATTATTCAAGCAAAACTGACCATAGGTATAAACACAGAAAAAAGAAAATAGGTACAGTTTCTTACTAGGCTTGTGTGAAATTTTGACACGTGTTTAGTTTTGAAGTTGTTTTGATGTGTTTTGAGCTCAAAACCGTGAAATCAAAATGAAATAAAAGGCTTTGAAACAGCTTCAAAATGAAATGAGGGCACTCAAAATATTTCAAAAGTTTTAAAACGTTTTGAGTTTTGAAACAGCTGGTGGCATGAGGCAGGGGAAAGCCAGGGCTACGTGTTGTGTGGCAATGCCAGCCCCATAGAGCTCAGCCCAGTGGTGGGAGATGGCGGAAGAGTCCAGGCTGCGCTCTGCCTCCCGCCACTGGGCTAAGCTCCATGGGGCTAGCAATGCCACTGGGTGCAGGCTGTGCCTAGCGCCAGTCCCAGGTTACAGCAGCAGCCTCCTGTCATCCTGGACACAGATACAGGGGCCAGCACCCCTGGGAGGAGTCCAGCACAACCCCACAGCCCTCCCAGGGGTGTGGGCCCCCAGATCTGTGTGTGGGATGGCAGGAGGCTGCCGCTCCTGGCAAGTGACATGAGTTTTGCTTGTCAGCACCTTGAGGTGCAGTTTCCCAGAAACCCCTGTGACTATTTCCTTAAAACTTGATGGACTTCATGTCCTCAGAAGGGGCTACAATCCCTCCAATTTTCATATGAATCAGGCAAGAAATGACAAATTTTTAGGTATTTCCATGATTCCCCATTATAGCCTATGGGTGAAACATTCAAACACGTCAAAACAGCAAAACAGTTTCAACAAAACAAAATGGAACAGTGCTTTGAAACAAAATGAAATGATAAAACAAAACACTGTCCCTTCAAAACGGTGAAACAGAAGTCAAAACTAAATGGTGCTGTTTTGCACAACCGTATTTCTTACCCTTTCATCTGGTTACATCCTCACTGTCCTGAGAGTCTTGCCTGAATTCCCGGAGTTCCCTCTTCTTGTTGGTTCTGCCAGTCCTGACTGCTTGAGACCTTCCACCTCCAAAGCATGAGATTCAAAGACCATGGCTGCTTATACAAATGCTCAGGAGGTGGTTGGGGGAAGGGGGCGTTTTAATTACAGCGGCTCCTAGAGAGCTGCTGTAATTGAAACAGCTCACCATCATGTGTATTGCCCTCTCAGTAATCTAGTGGTTCTCAACCTTATTAGATTCAAGAAACCCTTCCCTGCATTGGAAAAATAGGAGAGCAATTCTTTGGTTGCAAAGAACTCAGAAAGACCACAACAGGTCCAAATATTTTTGACATTATAGATTCCATTTTAAAATCTCTGCATTCATGCTGTGAATCATGTGTAGAGATTTGCATGCTGAAGTGTGCTAATATTGGGCGGCACCTTTAAAAGGATCTCACGACAGCCCAAGATACCATGGTACCCTAGTTGCAAATCACTGTAGTAGTGTGTACCCACAATGGGTTCTGGATGGGGGATTAACCACGAGGAGCAGACTGTAAGCTTTATTGAGCAGTGAGACACAGTGCCAGGAAAAGAGATGTCACATACAGACTGTGTGAGTAATGACGGGAGATATTTAAATCCCTGATCAATGTGAAAAGATAAGGTTAATCATATAAGACTATATGAGCTTTGTCTTTTTATATTCAGACAATTAGATTTGGGCTGAGACCTGCAACTAGGTTACTTTGCATGCAGAAACATGGTTGTTAGGTTAGAGCAAAGAGCAGAAAGCCCTCTGAATGGGAAGTGCCAATCTGGGATTAAGGTCTGAAGAGGAGCTGGCAAATAACTCTTAAAATTGCAATAATTGCACTGAAAAATTGTGAAGGGGAAATATTTGTACACAGCAAGAGGCTTTTGGAAACACGTACAGTGAGTGTATTGTAAGGTGTTAAGATATCATTGGAGAGCCTATCTGAAGAAACGTATGGAGAAGTACTGGGACAGAGGGGGCAGTTCAAAGTAACTTTAAAAGCTTTGCTCAGAGACCTTCAAAGAAGAGCAGGTGAGGATGGCCAGACACCGGGTACTGGACAATGTTCCATTTTGTCTGCTGTTGTTTTTATGACCTGTTGGCATAGCAGCCCGTCTTGGAAAAAGGGGATGCCTCATCTAGTGCTGAGACTCCGTGCTGTGCTTCTTGGAGAGCAAACACAGAACTCACAGCACAGGAATGGAGGGTACTTTTAGCTACTTTTCTGTCCTCCATATCCTGGGATGCTCCAGGACCTGCATCAGCCCCTAGGACCTGTTCAAATTATGGCTGCCTGTGGACCAGCATGCTGCCTGGAATTTCTGTTGCAGTCTCTCCTAGACCTAGTAAGCTGTCTGACTCCAAACACAAAGGTTTGACAACTGACTTTTGCCAGGCCTGTTCCAGTGAATCTTCCTGTAGATCTCTTGTGGTCAACTTCAGGGCTTTACCAGCTCTATTTTATCTCTCTAGCACTGTCAGTTGATGCAAGCAGTCAGATCAAGGTAAAGATCTCATCTTAAAAGTACGAGATTTTGCTCATTCTCTTTTATTAACCAAGTATTGCCGATGTTGAGAAGGTGTTGTAGAAGCTAAAATAAGGAGTTGTGCATCCATTTCTTTTTCTTTAACTTGTTGTTTTTCTCTATATACCTACAGGTACTTGTGTGACAGGATCTAGTCTCTCTCAATCTCGGGAACCAGCAGCGGGAAGGAGAGGATCCAGGCACACGTGTGTCCCGCATGCACGTGTAGCCCCTTTACTTACTTACTGACCAGGGGCAGCAGCAGCAGCAGCAGAGGAATTGGCAGTGAGGGAGCAGCAGCTGATCCCCCGAAGGTAAGTGGGGCGCCGGCGGACAAGCAGGAAGGGCCAGGAGGGAGACTCCTGTACAGGTAGAGCATAAGCACCACACAGATCTAACAAACAGCAGCTTATAGAACGGTGTGGACGAGGAGTGCTGTTAGGGCCTCTGCCCAGGGGGCCATGCCTACCCGGGGCTGGTCTGAGGCCTTCACCCAGACTGAGCCCATGGGGGAGCTGGTGTCCCCCTGCCTCCTGGCCCGGGGGGGGGGGCAGAGATTGGGGG
>NW_005842033.1:2106217-2133697 GCF_000455745.1 Alligator sinensis | reverse complement strand
AGGGAGTGAAGTGTACTCTGTCCAAGTTTGCAGATGACACAAAGCTATGGGGAGAAGTGGACATGCCGGAGGGCAGGGAACAGCTGCAAGCAGATCTGGACAGGTTCGACAAGTGGGCAGAAAACAACAGAATGCAGTTCAACAAGGAGAAATGCAAAGTGCTGCACCTAGGGAGGAAAAATGTCCAGCATACTTACTGCCTAGGAAATGACCTGCTTGGTGGAATGGAACCAGAAAGGGATCTTGGAGGCCTAGTGGACTACAAGATGAACATGAGTCGGCAGTGTGACGAAGCCATCGGAAAAGCTAATGGCACTTTATCGTGCATCAGCAGATGCATGACGAACAGATCCAAGGAGGTGATACTTCCCCTCTATCGGGCGCTGGTCAGACCACAGTTGGAATACTGCGTGCAGTTTTGGGCACCGCACTTCAAGAGGGATGTGGATAACCCGGAGAGGGTCCAGAGAAGGGCCACACGTATGGTTAAGGGCTTGCAGGCCAAGCCCTACGAGGAGAGACTGGGGCACCTGGACCTCTTCAGCCTCCGCAAGAGAAGGTTGAGAGGCGACCTTGTGGCTGCCTATAAGTTTGTCACGGGAGCACAGAAGGGAATTGGTGAGGTTTTATTCACCAAGGCGCCCCCGGGGGTTACAAGTAATAATGGCCACAAGCTAGCAGAGAGCAGATTTAGACTAGACATTAGGAAGAACTTCTTCACGGTTAGAGTGGCCAAGGTCTGGAATGGGCTCCCAAGGGAGGTGGTGCACTCCCCTACCCTGGGGGTCTTCAAGAGGAGGTTAGATAAACATCTGGCTGGGGTCATCTGAACCCAGCACTGTTTCCTGCCTATGCAGGGGTTCGGACTCGATGATCTATTGAGGTCCCTTCCGACCCTAGCATCTATGAATCAATAACTTATATTTTCTAGTGAGAAATTATAAAAGGTCACATCCCAGTTATCTGCATCCAGCAAAGACTGGCATCCTGTAAGTGGCAGGAGGAAATGAGCTTATCACTATCTCCAAAGATATGGTAGAGACCTGGATTGTTTCTGCTTTTTGCCCAATGGTAGTTTTAACGTAGAATGTACAAACAAGCTTGGGAGCAGGACTTGTTGCCTATAAAGTCTTGGGCGGTCTTTATCTCTGGCCTCATGGCTCTTGATTACTTTCTGGTAAGTAGACCAGCTACAATGAGGAGTAAAGGGAGCCACCACTGAGGCTCTTCTATACCCTGGTGAGTAAGACACTATCTTGCAAGGTAGGAGATGTAGGTTATGATGCAATGACTGGCTCTGTGGATGTGGGGAGACCAGTGGATGTGGTATACCTTGATTTTAAGAAGGCTTTTGATATGGTCTCCCACAACACTCTCCCAGGATGGCTCAGTGTTTAGTTGTCAACTGGTATCAAGTGGAGTGCCCCAGGGGACAGTCCTGGGGCCGGTTTTGTTCAATGTCTTCATCAACAACCTGGAAGATGGCATAAAGTGCACCCTCAGTAAGTTTACAGATGACACCAAGTTGGGGGGAGTAGTAGATACACTGGAGGGTAGGACTAGGATTCAGAGTGACCTAGACAAATTGGAGGATTGGGCCAAAAGGAATCTCATGAGGTTCAACAAGGACAAGTGCAAAGTCCTGCGCTTCGAATGGAACAATCCCATGCACTGGTACAGGCTGGGGGCTGATTGGCTGGGCGGCAGTTCTGCAGGAAAGGACCTGGGGGTTACAGCGGACAGTAAACTGAATATGATCCAGCAGCGTGCCCTTGTTGCCAAGAAGACTAATGGCATACTGGGCTGCATTGGTAGGAGTGTTGCCAGTAGGTCAAGGGAAGTGATTATTCCCCTCTATTCAACACTGGTGAGGCCACATCTGGAGTAATGTGTTCAGTTTTGGGGGCCCCACTACAGAAAGGATGTGGACAAATTGGAGAGAGTCCAGTGGAGGGTAACAAAAATGTTGAGGGGGCTGGGGAACATGACTTATGAGGAAAGACTGAGGGAACTGGGCTTATTTAGTCTAGAGAAGAGGTGACTGAGAGGGGACTTAATAGCAGCCTTCAGCTACCTGAAGCGGGGTTTGAAAGAGAATGGAGCTAAACTATTTTCAGTGGTGGCGGATAACAGAATAAGGAGCAATGATCTCAAATTGCAGTAAGGGAAGTTTAGATTAGAGATTAGGAATAATTTTCTCACTAGGAGGGTAGTAAAACACTGGAACAGGTTACCCAGAGAGGTTTGGAATCTCCATCCTTGGAAGATTTCAAAATCTGGCTAGATACACCTTTGGCTGGGATGATCTAGTGGGGATGGTCCTGCTTTGAGCAGAGGGTGGGACTAGATAACCTCCTGAGGTCCCTTTCAACCCTAACTTTGTATGATTCTATTAATCCTCTCAGGTTGAGGCAGCCCTGGAATCCAGGTTTTCCATTTACTGAGTGCCTGCACTAACCAGCAGTGTAAAATGTGGGTGGCAGCAGCAGCTCCTACTAAAGGTATAGTTTATAAAGAGGGAGTCTCTCTCAGTTCTTGCAAAAAAAAGTTGTAGGTGCCTATCCTAGGGACAGGTCTACAGGCCTTGGGTCCCACCTGGATGGAAGCACCACTTGTGGACCTGATTCAGGTATTTAACTTCTAGAAAGAGAGCAGTAGTTCAAGCATACCCCTGTGATAAGTGCTTCCTACTGGCTGGCTCAGTGGCATCTCTCTCAACATGTGGTTATCTTTTTTAAATCTTCTGATATACTGCTCACCTTTCCCCACGCACTGGATAGGGAGTCTAGGTGCCTAACTGGGCTTTGGATTTAATTCTGGGAAATTAGCTTAGGCCTTAGCTGTACAGTGTGCTGTGACAGCCATGCATCACTTTATCTGTGTGTACAAATTCTGTACTGAAATATCAACATGAACCATATTCCTAATCAGAAAATCTCTCTCAGCTCTGCAAGAAAAGGTATTAGACCCTAAATGAGGGCTTGCCTTCCAGTCTCATAACAGAAGATGCCTTAAAACTGATCTTAGTGACAAGATTAGAAATGGCATCAAGACCCTGTCTGTTATTCAAATGTTTACCCCTTGGAGACAGCAACATTTCTTACCTTTGTAGAGAATGGCTATTTACCCTGATACAGGAGAAATGTTTATTTTTGGAAGTGTTAATTGTCTTGCCAAATTTGCCACCCTTGAATCTTAACACTGGGTATTTTTTTAATTTTTACTATTCATATTTATTTACACAAGGTGGTGGTTTTTTTTGTCTGGAAATTCCTTGGGAAAGAAGTAAAAATGCAGACTAACACATATACCAGAATTTCTATTTATATATAAGAAAGAGCTAAGTCACATTCCTGAAGAGTAGACTTTCAGAACAATGCCAAAAATCATGAGAGTTGGCAATATTGCAGAATCAACACTTCAAAACTAACACACATCTCAACCAACTCCATTTTCACATCAGAAGAAGTTTGGTCAGTTGTGCTCCAGTTAACAACAGCTGCCTGTATTTTTCAATTCTTTAAGTTTTTGTATAAGTATTTCAAAACTCTGCCACTGCTTTGCATAGCTTTAATTAGCTTTGTATTCCAGTAGAACAGTGACTCTTTGACCTATGGTACTGAATGTGCCTATCTGAATCCTTCATTTCAGTTCTGAAAAGTCTTTTAGTTAGTTTAATAACAATAAGTTTGCCTAACAAAAGGAAGAGAAGTGTTTCACAAGGGTAAAGTAAAACAAAGTCTTAACTATATGCATTCATAAAATCTAAGGTACAGGGAAAATTATTAGAAATCCAGGCGAGACATATGGCTGAAGTATCATAGTACTTAGGGTCGGAAGCAACCTAAACAGATCATCAGGTCCAACCCCCTGCCCCAGGCAGGAACCGGTGCCAGGATCATATTATCACCCCAGCCAAATATCTGTCCAGCCTCCTCTTGAAGACCCCCAAGGTAGGAAAGAGCACCACCTCACTTGGGAGCCCATTCCAGAGCCTGGCAGCCCTAACCGTAAAGTAACGTCTCCTGATGTCCAGCCTGAACCTTCTCTCAAACAATTTGTAGCCGTTATTCCTAGTAACCCTGGGTGGTGCCCCGGGGAGCTTCCCCCAATTCCTGCTTGTCCCTCCTGGTGAGTTTGTATATGGCCACCAGATCCCCTGACAGCCTTCTCTTGTGGAGGCTGAATAGGTTCAGGCCCTTTAGCCTCTCTTTGTAGGGCCTGCCCTGCTGCCCCTTGACCATATGAGTGGCCTGACTCTGGACCCTATCAATGCTAGCCACATCCCTCTTGAAGTGCGGCGCCCAGAACTGGATGCAGTACTCCAACTGTGGCCTGACCAATGTCGTATAGAGAGGAAGGATCACCTCCCTGGACCCGCTCGTGATGCATCTGCAGATGCATGACAAGGTGTGGTTAGCCTTACTGACTGCTTCCTTGCATTGGTGGCTCATGTTCATCCTGGAGTCAACAATGACTCCAAGATCCCTTTCTACCACCATGTTGACAAGAAGGGTGTTCCCCAGCCTATAGGTGTGTTGCAGGTTTCTTCTCCCTAGATGCAGCACCTTGCACTTGTCTGTGTTGAATTCCATCCTATTCTCATCTGCCCACCTCTGTAACCTTTCTAGATCTAGCTGGATTCTGTCCCTCCCCTCCAGCGTGCCCACCTCACCGCACAACTTGGTGTCATCAGCAAATTTGGACATTACACACCCACATCCAGATCGCTGATAAAAATGTTGAACACTACAGGTCCCAGGACCTTTAAACTTTGTGGAATTTGCTTTATCTACCAAGGAATCTGTTACCACCAGTAGACGCACAAAACTGAACTCTCAATAAATGGCAAACAGAGGGACGGACAAGAAAATCTATCTAGTACCGCATTTCTTGTTGTCTGCTATGTTGGCTAACCTATGAGACTTCTTCATGCTAAAGATATGTGATGCAAGTGCTGATCGTACTGTTGAAAGGAAATCTCTTCTCATGGCAGACTTATTTTCCACCCTGTCAGAAGAAGGAACTTTAAACACACTGTGCATTCATGTATCATCTCCTAAGGCAGTCAGGGGACAACATATGGAAAGAGTAAGGCAAGGAATCAGGTCATAATGGAACCTAATGTTGTATCTACCATACCACTGCTGATTTGTGCAGGTAGGCAGACAGTTCTTATTTGAGGGTCCATGCCAGGGTGAGGGCAGAACTGGCAGGGGTAAGGCTGGGGAGAAGGGACATCAGGGCATGTGGGGGTGAGTAGGGAACCCCTGTGGCAGGTAGAAAGCATGTTGTAAAACAACTGCTTCAGTCAAGCAAGGTTGCCAAACCAAGAAAAAAAATTACCATCGATCTTTAAACTTTTTGCTGACAACCAAACTTCATCATCATCTTTTTTTTTTTTTTAATACTATGGCTGATATCAAACCTCTAAATTTGAACCCAGCCCTTGTTCAGAGCCTGGAAGAAGGATTACATTTACATTATTTAAAACATATTTCAGTAAAGTTTGTGGATTGTCATTTTAAAAAAAATGTTGTGCTGGCAACACGAGTACAGAGGGACTATAGGGTCTGGGTAAGTTCGTTTGTGGGTCCTTTTTTTCCTGAAGGACAGAAAAAGATCCTGGCACACCTTTGCAGACAGCATATTTTTAACTATTTTAGATGCCAGATTAATCCTTGTTCAATAAAAAGGCCTTGTGCTCTGCTCTTTTTCTATAAAAGCTGTCTTTCTGCTTGATCTCCTCTTTTATTAACCCTGGCCTTACCATGCAAATTACATGATTTTTTGCACTTTGGAGCTAGCAAATTACATTTATATTTGTATTATGTTAGAAAATTTCATGCATGATTGAGCCTGTTTACACTGTTCCCATCTGATCTTAAAGGTGTCTCTTACTCAGTTGTATGAGAAACAATTTGCTTCTGCAAAAAGGGCTTTCAAAAATTGCCTGAAATGCCAAGAGGAGGAGGAAGAGAGAGAAAAGCAAGATACCACAGAGAATATATTGCTGCTTATAATATCAGTTAAACATCTTTATTCAAGGGTGATTTGCACAAGAGGACAACATGACCTCTGTTTTTGCTTTTTCAAAATAATTATAAAGGCCTGAAAATGAAATTATATTTTTTTCCCATTTTGTTTTAAATTTCTATTGACAGAATTCACATCAGTGATTTTGACCAGCAGTACCTCAACTGTCAGGGAAAACTCAAGTGAACTAGTAGAGAATTCCCAAGGAGAACTAAAATAGTTATTGCAAAAGATATAAAACTATGAATGAAATCTGGCTAACAGAAAGAGGCAATTCTTTTTTCTCAGCCTATATGAACTCTTCAAGTCTTTCCCTTTAAGTCAGCCATGGTGATTAAACCTAAATGAGTGAAAATGGATGGTTTCAGTACTCCACCACTATAAACAACAAATAAATGAAGTTTACAAAAATATGAATAAGTGTGGTACTAGCCCAGGACTGGAAACACTAGACAATGCTGCAATACAAACAAATAATTAACTGAGAGGAAGCCTCAAATGAGTTCTCCATCAAAGCCTGGAGACACCAGACTTGACATTCCTGATATTTCTAAGCCTGTTGCTTAAAAAGAAAAATACAATCCACAAACAAGAAACTTCAAACCGTCTGTGCATGTCACAAAGACATAGAAAAGGCATAACTTCATTTTTTTCCCATTGTTGTGCAAGTCACCTTTACAATTGCAGTTTTCCACAACCTCAGCTCTTGATTATTAAACTGAGTGGCAGATGCTCAACATCTGGAGAAAATCAGGTCTGATTTGGTGACCATGCTGTTCTGATGAAAACATCATAATGCCAGTTTAGTGTTATATCACATTGCATTGCAATTTAAAGGTGATTAAACTCCTAAAAGGAATTATAAAGAGATGCCTGAAGAAAGGTGTAATGTGACTCCTTCATTTATGGTTGAAGTGATAATTCTGTTTTTAATAGTCCTTACCTCCCTCCTTACCCTAAATAATGCTTTTTTAATCCTCTGTCCTCTTACTTTTATTTCAGCTTTTGTCATTGAGTTCCACATCACTCTGACGAAAGTTTTAAAAAGAGTGGACCCATAAGCCTTGTGACTGGCTAATCTACAAAGCCACATCACCTCCATATTGTTTCCCTAGGCTTCTCAGCCCCTTTTCTTGTATTTACTGCAGTCTTGTCACACCTTAGCTTATACTTTAACTGTGAAGTCTTCAGAATAAGGATCGTGTCTTTTGTTCTTGGGCATATGCAACAGGGTCCTGGCACTGATTAAGCATAGTTATTGACAGTATATAATGCCACATAGAGAAACTACAGATTTCTATTAAAGTAGGACACCTACATGAAAATTGTAAGTATTCAAATCACTATTAGAAACAGAAGAGATAATTTTGTAAGCCTGCATGTGGGATTTAATGCTCAAAGTTGGATTTGGGTTGTTTCTTTATCCATGGACCTTTTGATATTGTCCCCAGTATTACTCAAGATGACATCCAAATATTCTTCAGAAAGTTTCTCCCTCTAAGGAAGTGGCACCTCGAGAGTCAGGCAAGGTAAGTCTCTTCCAAATATTATGATATTTAAGGGATGAAGACTTGATGGGACCAAAGTAAACAACAAGCTTTTCTTTTGGTAAAGATATGGCTAAATGGCTGTAAAGCTCTAAACCATTTATTTCTTTTCTGATCATCATCAACAAAAATCTGGATGTATAAATGATAATTCTGGCAAAATTGCCAAGAAATTATATGCAAAGGTTCATGGTAGAACTTACAGTCTGTTCTTCTCCCTGCATCTGTCTCACTGAGCCACACATCCTCTAACTTGCTCTGTTCCTCCTGGTCCCACATATAGCCTTCCCTTGGCTGCCCAGGGATCCTACTTCAAAAAGAGGGCTGAAAAATGCTTGACTTGTGGTCTAGTGGTTAAAGGAGTCAAAACCTTCCAGGCTCCGAGTGCCTCCCTGGGGGCGCCTCATGTCTGGCTGACCCCCTTCCTGGAGCACACCCGCTAGCCTGGGGGTTCCACTGCCACCACCCAGGGCTCTGGACTGATTCTGGCTCTGCGCACCCTGGGTAACACAGGCCTAGTAGCCCTCAAGGGTACTTGATTCACTTCAAGAAGTTGGGATGCTTCCCTCAGTCAGAAGCACACGTAGTGGTCTCCCTTAGTCAGCCAAACCAAGGGGACTCCCAGGCATAATCTAGACCCACTCCCAATAAGTCTCCCACACTAGGTACAAAGGAGAACTTTATTGGTTACAGAGGGTAGGGTTAGAATAGGGTACAGAGTAGAGCAATATCAGAGAAATCCCATAGAGCAAATTCCCCTGGCTGGATAGCCTTTGATCGCACATCTGAGTTACTGCAAGCTAAATATCTAGTTAGATCTCAGGTAGCTTACTCACAAGTATCATCCAGAGGCAAGTGGAGAATCCCTCTGGAGGAAGGCAGTTCCTTGATCATCAGTTTTGAGAGAGACAGCAAGTTTCAGATGATACAGCTCTTCTCTGTCTCTGAGTCTCCCTCATGGCTGCTGCCTTCCCCTTCTTCTGTCTCTGAGTCTCCCTCATGGCTGCTGCTTGCTCCTCCTGGGCAGTCCTTTTCTTATATAGCTCTTGTAACCTTATTTACCTGGTCCAATGGAGGCCAGCACCTGTTGGCTGTCAGCCAACCAATTTGAAATACATCACTAGTTGCCAGGCAGACTAGCAGTCTCTAGCCCACCAGGGAGGAAGTCCCTCCCCCAGGTATGTGATACTAGTCATGTAGGCAGAGGGAGCAGGTTTCCCCTCTCCCTCAGGAATGTATTCATCTCAGGTTACCTAAAGAGATAGGGTAAAGGTGTGTCTCCTCTGCTGGGCCCATCCTAACCAAATTGTCACAGAGCAGAGTTTTTGGGGAGAAACAAAGGTGGCCTTCTGCCACAGGGCCTGCACAGGCTGATATGTCCCAGGCCCTGCACATCCCTAGGGTCGGCTCTGCTCTAAGTAGTAGTAGAATTGGGCCCAATATACACCAAGGGGAAGTTCTAGATTTTAATAGTATAATGTGGTATACTTTTGATAAAGAAAAATATACATCATCCCGTTAACAAGAGCTGAAGAGAAAGGAGCTCTGCAGGGAGCTGCCTGCCAATGATGGACTATGAGCAAGTTTTGTCTGAAGACAGCAAGTGAAGGGGCTGAGAGCCAACAGCAAACTAAGGCCTAGGGCTTGGTAGGAGTCCTTGGTATCTAGCCAGGGGGCTAAAGGTTTAGTTGTAACCAGAGTGCTTATGTTTTTGGTTTAAGTTGTGACTAGTGGTTTGGGTGGGACTAGAAAGGGGTGGCTTGTTGGAGATTCCATTAGTGCCCAAGTGGCATATGACAGCCTTGAGCCTTGCCAGGGTTAAGCACAAGGCAGACAGGGTCCCAGAAATGCAGTTTCCCCAAGAGGGGCAAAAGCAGCCTAGAGAGCCCACAGCCTAAAGAGGTGAGAACCAAGGCCAGGGAGTCCAAAGATGAGTGGAGCTTGGGGTCCAGGAGGCCCATGAGCCCAGGAGGGGCAGAAACAGGGGCTAGAGAGGCCACAGCCCAGAAAGGAGCAGAGATTGAGGCCCCAGCAAAAGTGTGGAGGTCTAAGGCAGCTTGGTGGTATGGGGCAAGGTGCCCACTTAAGTGATGACTGGAAACAACTGCAACTGCATGGTTGTAGGAAAGGTTTGGAGGCCAAGATTAGCCCTTAAGGTGATGAGCAGAAACACTAGCACTCATACAAGATCTTGTTTAGGGAGCTCTAGGGCAGCCTCCCTTTTCTAAAGACATAGTAACAGAAAGGCATGGCAGAAGAATTAAAGGAGAGATTGCCCAAAGGAAGCAGACAGGACAAGGGCTGTGAGAGTATTCTAGGGGCGTTATGGCCACCCCTGGGGTAGGACTCTGTTACACCAATACATGACCCTATGCCAAAATGTAGCCATTTATAATGTTCACTCAAGATATTCCCCCTCCCCACCCAGCCTTTATGTTTAACTTGTGTTCCTTTAAATTCTATCCAAGACTGGAACTGGGGCATGGGCAGTCTTGCTTAGTGGTTAGGCACCTGAAGAAAGGGTACATTCCAAACTGGTTTGCCAGGAACTGGATACTGAGGGGCCAGATGCTGGAACTAGAACTGGGAGCCTAGCCAGATCCAGAGATGGGGTAAGCTAAATGTTAACCAAGATCAGAAACCAAAGGGAGGAAGAACTCAGACCAGAACCAAAGGCAGAAAACTGGACTCAAAGGATGCCAAAGGTCCTACCAGAATCAGAATCTAGGTGTCAAAACCAGACAATCTGAAAGGAAGCACACAGTGGGTCAAGAGCAAGAACTGTCACCTTTGCCTAGAAAAAGGTGCTATGAGCTGGGCCTAGTGTAGCAGCCTTTAAAAAATGGACCCACCTGAACAGAATGGGAAGGGCTGCCTGGCAGACAGACAGAGTTTGTCCCAGAGGGGACACTGTAGGCTCTGAGGGCAAGTGAAGCTGTTTTGGAAGCAGCCCTGTTGGAAGTAGGAGGGGTGATGTAACCCCAGCAAAGTTTTGAACTAGAGCGTTAGCAAAAGCCCAGGAAGGGCCCTGAGCTGGGATTGGCTGAGAGGCTTGGATAAAAGGGCGAGCAGTTTTTCCCACAGAGGGAAACAAGAGAGAGAGGGGCTGAGGGACAGCCTGGAGACTGGATTCAGAGTCTCAGTGCAGTGGTCCCTCGGAGAGCCCCTGAGAGAGCCCTGCAGGAGCAGCAGTGGAGAAGCTGCAAGGGGAGTGACACATTATCCAGTGTGATACAGTATCCAGTTATTCTCTCCGTGCCGGGTGGCAAGATCAGGCAGGGACTGCTAGTGTGGAGAATCCAAGTCTGGAGAGACCTGACTGCAGGTGGTGTGGCTGGGTGAGCACAGCAGAGCCGGGGTGGGGACTGCCGGAGGCTGCCCTAGGTTTCCTGATGGGTGAGGGGCCCCAGGGGCAGGCAAAGCCCAGGGAGGGACTGCATTTGCTGGGGCTGTGAGGCTGTGTGGGACAGCAGGGTTGCTACAGTCTGCAGCCCAGACACTGCTTCCAGCAGAACCAGGGAAGGGGGTCAAAGGCAGGGGAAGGCTGTCTTACAGGAACTGCAGAGGAGCCGCCGCTTGCTGCCCGGAGACCCCAGGAGCACGGAGACGGACACCAGTGCCAGGGAGCTTCCACAGACCACGTACAGGGACATAGACAATCCTGCTCCCTGAGACACCCCGCCAGGGGCAGCGCACACAGGATCCCTAGTACACCGTGTGCAAGTGAGAGACTGTGTAAATAAGTTCTTGAGGGTTTATTAGTCGGTATATCCATGTGCTTATTTAATGATTATTTGTTATGTTGTAAATAATTAAATCTTGTAAATAGTTTGAGAATTGTCTGCAAGGATGCTTGATTGTAAGGGGATGCTCTCTCAGGGGCACTGCAGCAGCTTCCCAGCAGGCTGGGCAGGGCTACTGGCTACCCCAGGATCCCACTATTCAGGTGAGGGTGCATGCAGTGTCACGCCAGGGTTACACTAGTTTTTAAGGACTGGAGCAGGTAGGGCCTGTTGCCTCTGGCTTCAAGGGACTGGCTGTCTTGACTGATTTTTCATCCCAGTTGGGACCAGGGCATTGTCCTGGGCCTGCTGCAGATGGTGCCTCTTCAAGGGATAAATTGCCCTGCCTCCCTGATTAAGGCTGGAGCTGTGCTCTGGCTTCATTACAAGAACCAGTATTAAGCATATATAATTGAAAATTGTAGTATTTTTAGCCCAAGTAGAAGCAGTAAATGCCAGAAGTGTCTCAAGAATCGTTCACTCCTAGGCCAGCTCTAATCCAAGAACTCATATAATTTGCCACATCTGGATACCTGAACGCACGGGTGAGTTTGGGAAGCGGGGAGGAGGGGTGCAGTGGTGCAGCTGCACCCACATTTGGTTACCTAAACTTTAAAACCAACTGTCTAGGTGGAGCAACCACATTTCTATTCAGGCAGTGCTGACAGTGTGAATTGCCTTTATGGCTCATTGTCATGTCCCTGATTCTTCGAAATCTCTCTGGACTCCACAGGTGTTAAAGACCCTCTCCCCTTTTTGATGGTCTTGATATTCCACTATTCCAATTATCCTTTCTTCTGCAATGTTGCTCTCTGTTAGCCACTCCTGGTAATATCTTTCTTCTATTTCACAGCCCTGCAGATAGTTGTTTAGCACTAGCTAAAATCCTTAACACAGTAGTGGTAATAGACTGACAGTTAACTATTAGAGGTACTGTCAGGACACTCAAGAAGGCTAGATTTTGGTGAATCTGAACAAGAGACACATTTGATTATAATGACAGGACTAGTGATACAATCTCTTTTGAACATTTTGGCTATTTTTTACCTATTTGTTGTGATTTTTTAAACTTTACATTTAATCTAGCAAATCAGTGCATATTCCAATAGTCACAGTTGTTTTTTATTTGATCTTAAACTAAAGATCTTAAAACTGATTTTAAACTATAGTGCTAGCCCCCTATATTAGTAAATAATTCTAATTTCTCTTTAACTGGACAAAAAATTTGCATTGTGTTTATATGTGATGCGGTGCCACACCCTCTCTGTAATCAGAGAAAAATCTGTTATGTCATATACGATAATATGCTTCTGCACCTCACTTTTCAAAATCCTAGGTCCACCCATGCCTGCCCTCCAATCACTGTTTTCCATGGAGAAACTGTGTGATCATTCTAGATTCTAGAAAGTCATGGGCCATGCCCATTGCCCAGTAATCTAAGTGATACACAGAAGGAACCATTTATATACTGCTCTTGGTTGCAAGGCCACTTAAGGACTCTCCCTGAATCCCCAATGATGTAGAAGCAGAGGATGGGGTAACTGCTCTGGAGGAATATTTCTTATCTCTTACCCTCTTGACAAATAGTCTGCAACAGAGTTCACATATCCTAAAACTGCATTAATTTATCCAGTCATAGAATTAGGTTGGGACAGCCCTATACTTTGTAATTTGTGAGTTCTGTAATAGAGTTACTTCTCTGATAGCTCTACGCTGGGCACAAGCCCCCATGCTTCATGGAATAACATAAGGAAACCCCATGCTTCCTGGCCTCACATACTTTTAATACAAGGAGTAATTGGGCACTTCTTTGTTTATGTCATTTTTTTATCCTCTTCCTCATATCAACAAGGAATCCTTTACTAAGAACATTATTTTGTATTAAAGCCTCCACAAGACAAGTTGCAGTGCAAAATGACTATTTTGATTTCAAATACATTTTTACCATTATTAATAAGAATAGACTACAATCTAGCAAATATTCAGCATTGCCACAGCACTTCACAACCCAGATTTCAAGTTTTCTAGTCCTAAAAAGCTATGACAATTTGTAAACAGACAAAATATGAGAAGAGGCGTTTTACAAGAATAATTTATAATGTATTCTGTGGATTTAAAAAAGAGAGAGAAAAAAAGAAAAATTACCCTTTGGGCGAAGCTTAAAATACTGTAGGTGTGTCAAAAGCTAGCAAGCAAAACACAGGAAAGCCATTTATCCAAAATTAAATTGCTTTGCAATACTAAGGTTAATGGAATCAGGGTGGAGAAAAGAGGCTGAGACAATTTTGTATAGTTAAAACCTTCAACCTAAACTAAGCTAATATGAGTAAAGTACATGAACATTAAACATAGCTTAAAACACTCTGAATAATTAGCAACAGTTAGGAGGAAATTTCAAGGGAAAGAAAGGCCATTATGTGGCTTCCCAGAATGCTGATGTCTGTGCCTAGCTCTTAAATTTCAACCCTGTTGAAAGGATAGCAGTAGGACTATTACCTTGACAGAGCCCAATTTCTGTTTCTAACAAGCTCCAAATTGGTTCACTTTTACAACAAGGTTAAATAATTCAAAGCTCCCACTGATTAAAAAAAAATCTGCAATCAAAGAACTAAAGTCAGCAATGAAGTTCTGCAGAATGGAACAGTGTCATTACCGGTCCCCACTTGGCGTTTAGTGGCAATACAGGAAATGCTGGTATTCTGTTTGGACCTTTATCAGCCCTAGTACCAATGGATGGAACACCTGTTACTGATTTCAGCTGTTTTGGGATGATGCGAATTCAAATCCAAATAAGGAGCCCCTTGTTTTCTTATATTCTGATAGTAGCTTTACACACTAATCCTACTACGTCATTTCCTGAGCACGAAACCATAAAGTTACATAGGAGTATTATAAACCACACTTGTTTTCTATGCTGGTTGAATGCCAAATTTGGTGTTGGTGATGCTGTTTTACTACTTTTTTTTGAAAGAAAGAAAGAGTTTTAAAAAAAGGAAAAAAGAAAGGTCAATGCAACACAATTTTTGTTGTAACTGTTTTCACACAAAGACCCTTTGCCCTTAAAGTGTATGATATAAGCCAAATACCTCCATGCTCACAACTTGGGTATTTCTTTTTAAAAAATAAGATCATTTGTAAGAGAATCTTGTTCAGTCATTTATAAATAGTCACCTTTGTAAACCAAGAAATAACCTTGTTTAAAAAACTACCAACATTGTTGTTCTGTTGTCACCCACTGGTAATTGAAAATGTGTTTCTGTCAGTTCCTCCTAAGACAGAATGTAATTCTTTCTAAGATCTTGATCTTAAATTGGCAAAAAAGTCAGTGATAAAACAGCAAGAAGTCCCTACTTGTTCTTTGCACTGGTGATATTGCTACTGCCCTTTCTTATAATCTAAGACATTTTTCTTACTGACTTCTGTAAAGCAGCAATATGGTGCTATTTTTCTGTAGGGCTCTGCTACAGAAATGGTACTGAACAAAGAAGTCTTTCCATTATGCTGAAACTAGCTGAATCAAGAGGACTTGTATTTAAAAAAATTCACATGGGGCCAAAACCTGAAGTCTTTACTCCTTTACTCAATTTTTAACTCTGTCATTACTTCTGTTAATTACAACGAGAACCTTGCCCAAGTAAGTCTGATTAAAAATTGAATAAGCATCCTGTTTTCTCTGGCTTAAGCATCAATATTCAGCCTACAGTTCTAAGGCCCTGTGCTTCTCTTCAGTCTTAATGGGCTCCTATAGACATGCAGTGAGGCTGCTCCAACGCACTGTAAATCCAGCATGTCGGAACAGACTCAATTAATCAAGTCTGCTGAAGTATGGAAATTAACGTGCTCCAGCAGCCTCCTGTGTGACATGTTTCAGTGTCCCCACACAGAAAAATGGCAGCAGGATACTTTAAACTAAAGCTCATCGATAAGTTTTAGTTTAATGAGTTTTAGTTCAAAGCACTCCACCACCATTTTTCAGCACAGGGACACTGATACACTGGACGCTCTGGCACTTTTAATTAGAATGGCTTGCACTGTCCCCACCGCCTCCTGGAGCATGTCTATAAACTGACTGGTACCCTTTGCTCTGTATGGTCTCATGTAGATCCTGCCTCAGACAGTGCATGGAGTACTAATCAAACAGGCCTGTACTATGGGAGGCAACACTTGCTCTTGCTGGAAGGAAGACTTGCTGTTGGGATCTCACTGATAGGAAGCATTCTGCCTCATCCCATGCAGTAGTTCAGAAGGGAACACAGAAATTGCCGTACAGAATCAGACCAGTGGTCCACCTAGCTTAATATCCTGACAACACTGTGGCCAGTAGCAGATGCTTCAGGGAGATGTGTGCAAGAACCCCCACCACGAGCCATTATGAAATAACTAATCATAAAGGATTTTTTTTCTCCTAACTCCTAGTCAAGTGTCAGCTGAAGCAAACATATGCCTCTCTTCTAAAAATAATTTATTCTTTGTCTAGCATAATTGAGGATTTTCTCATCCAGAAATGTCATTCTTTTTGAATGGGAAGCACTGAATATAGTTCAGGGACTGAGGTCAGTCAGTAGAAGTAAGAGGAGAGAGGGCCTACAGATTCTTACAGGGCCACAGATTGGACAGAGCAGTGTAGTACTTAACCTAAAACTCAACAGGAATGCAATAGCCCTACGTTCCTTTTTTTCTAATGAGCTGAGACATTCTACAATAGCTGGAGTATGAGTCAGTACTTTTCTGGGACTCCGGGTTGTAACATAATTCCATAAAACCCATAGCAGAGGACAGTTTTTTTCCTCCCCCTTTGATTTTTTCACCGTATGTTAATCTTGGCTAGAATTTATTTTGCATTAGTGAGCTGCAGCTATGGGTTACCTACACGGAAGACTATCCTGAGAAAATGTAGAATTAGGGAAGTGTTGAATCAACAGAATGGAGAGTCAGGTCTGATATTTCTCTGCAGCAAGTGCATTGTTGGCAGCAAAATAAAAGCACCATAGCCCTGTCTGTCATTCACTTACCTGGAAGGAATCCCTCCAGGGTCAAGGGGGTAATGCAGTTCATTCACCATCACCCATTTACACCTAGGCCTCTCTCTGATGAGAGTGCAAAGAAGGCAGCTAAATGTGAGAGTGAATTTTCATTGTGGACCCCTCTCCTTTAGTCTCTAGACTGGGGCCACTGACTCATGTCCATTAGGCCACTGAAAAGCAATCAAATGGCAATGATTTTCAATCACTACTGGCTCAGGGTTGGATTCAAACCAATGACCTGCAGGTGAAATGCTCCATATCCCATTACTAATCCTCTAAATAATTCTTCCCCCACAGATGGGACTTGATGCTCACTCACTCACTCACACACACACCACACACACACGCACACACACGCAAAACTGTGTGAAGAATTGCAATGGAAAGTCTGACTAGTTTGTAAATGCCTAACAAAACCCCCATGCCTAATATGACTAGAAAATTTGTTATGATGTAGCAGCAGATCAGTTTTATCAGCCATTTCTCCATATGTGACATGTAACAAGCCTCATTTATGAAGTAAAGCTTTATAAGATAAACTAATTTATTTCTCTTCATGCAAGGTGACAAACAGGTGCCTCTGCATTTTGGAACTATTTAAAATTAAGAATATGTTCAAAAGCTAAAATTGCTTCCTCTCTCCCCCCCAAAAAACAGAATTAATACTTAAAAAATTACTTTACCCATGTTCTTCATTAACTCAAAATAATTGAAGGAGTTTTCCTTAAAACCTTTTTAGAAATATTTAGTGCAGGGTAAGACTAAATTTGAGTGGAAAAAAAATAGCTTTGGGTCCCATGGAGTATTTCATACAAAAAAAACAAGAAGCGGAAAATGAAATTCCAACATAAACTTACTTATAGTACTTGTGAACTGAAACTTGCTTTACTAAAAAAAAAAGAAGGAAGAAATGCACTTAGGCAGTGTCCTTCTCAGTTCACTAGACAGTTGGAGAGAAATATAAACATTAAATATGAGATCTAAGGGAAAGAAAGCTCTTGAGTAACTTCCACCATTCTTACTTTTCTTTTTCTCTCTCTCCTTCTGATGCTAAGGCATACTTTTCAGGCTTCTTCGGGGACTTGTCTCCTCTGACCCGAAAGTCGTGGCTCATGCATGCTCACATACAAAGATACCACCAGAATAAGATCATGACAGACTGATCCTATTTCAAGCAGAAGTCAATAGCCTAATATTTGTCCAAGCCTGAAATAGTTTTAATCTCCTAGGGGCTCTGTGGAGTATCTTTTAGTAGATTTGGGTTTTATGCTTGCCTGAAGGCCAAGCAGAACTTTTATTTAGTGCTGCTTTTTATCACAGGCCTGATGGACATGTGACAAGGAGGTGAAGAACTTGCCTGGGCATTTTCTCTCCAGTTCATATCTGCAGCAAATAGTTGAGTGCAGCATGTCTGCAAAAAGAGAAGGCTGATAATGCACTCTGAAGAGAAAAAACACTTTGCTTTGAGAACCTGCTACAGTAAACGACGCAAGAGGGAATCAGGCAGAGAAGTGAATGCTAGTAACACTCCTCAGAGGATCAATCAGTTGCTTGCCTTTTTGGCATCACTTATGCTGTGTAGCCAGTATGGAAGTGCCTAGAAAACTGATATTTATAGAGGTGCACAGAATTGAGCTACTTCAGTTTGCAAGGATTCCACTTGGGGAGCGGTTTTCAATTTATAGGGACTTACTGGCTACTCCATCCAAAGGTGCTAGAACCTGACCCTAATTAAAGCCTTCCTTTTTCATCTATTTGAAGATTTACAAAATTTCTAACCTGCTACAGAAACCAAGGGGCTGCCAGTGTTTACAACCAACTGGCTTTCAGCTATGTTGGGCCTTGCTTATGTTACTAAATCAGGGGAATGGGGCCCTTCAGAGCAGTAAATGACTCATGTGTAGATTGTTATGCAAGACTGACAGGAAAGGCAAAGGTAGAGTAAGGGCAGTAGAAACAGTCATAACACAAAGGCGGAACTATACCAGCAAGTTTTGCAGTAACTGAGAGCACACCAGCAACAGAGGGATAATATCATTGTTCAAGTTGAAAGTTTCATTAAAGTTGAGCAGCAGTTAAGGCTGGTATTAAACATGAATCCACAAAGAAACATAAATAAATAGCAATATATAATGGTGTCGACGCGGAGTGCTGCTAGGGCCCCTGCCCGGGGGGTGCCGCCTACCAGGGGCTTGTCTGTGGCCTCCACCCAGAGAGAGCCCATTGCGGGGCTGGCAGCCCCCTCCCCCCTGGCCTGTGGGGGATGCCCAGCAGGGCTGGGGGGAGGCAGGGAATGGGGGCCCCCACACCTGTCCTGCAGGTGCCTGTCTTAGGGCCCTGGAGGCGCAGGTCAGGGAGCTCCAGGAGGTTAGCAGGCTGAGGGGAATCAGGGAGGCGGAGAATGAAATTGATGGATATTTTCTCTCCCTGCAGGGCCATGCATCCAAGGAAGAAGCACCACGGGAGGTGCCCTCCACAGCAGAGTGGCAGATGGTCCCCTCCAAAACCAGGGCTGCTTGCAGCAAGCAGCGCCAGTTCCTCCAGTCTGGCTAGAGAACAGGTATGAGGCCCTGGTGACACTGCAGGAGAAGGAAGGAGAGGAGAAAACCTCCGGGGTGGCAACTCCACACTCTGAACAGGCTGAAGGAGCTAAGCAGACCCAGAGGAAGAAATGTTGAGTGATCATCATAGGCGACTCCAACCTGAGAGGTACATGACACGCGAGGTCTACTGCCTCCCCGGAACAAAGACTCAGGATGTGACAGGGATGATCCAGGCCATTACCCAGCCCACCGATTACTACCCCATGGCCCTAATCCATGTGGGCACTAATGATGTGGCCAGGAGAAGCCCTGATCACCTGATGATGGACTACCACACTTTGGGGGGCATGCTGAAGGAGATAGGGGCACAAGTGGTATTCTCTTCTGTCCTACCAGTGAGCGGACGTGGAAGACGACACAAGACCTGCATCAGAGAGGTCAACTTGCAGCTTCGGGAATGGCGTCTCGAGGCGGGCTTCAGCTTCCTAGACAACGACCCACACATCAGGATGAGAGACATGCTCGGGTGGGATGGGCTTCACCTTTCCCCCAAAGATAAGCGTGTGTTCTCTTCTAGGTTGGCTGATCTCCTCTGGTGGGCTTTAAACTAGGCTCTTTGGAGGAAGGGGAAGACAAGGGTGGAGGAAGCCTTGGACCACTAAACCAAGCATCACCCAGAAGAACAGCCCAGCCTAGACCGACGATGAGCAAAACAAATACGCAGGTACCCGGCAAACAGGGGCCCAGGTAGTACTGAGATTAGGGGGCCAGTGAATGCATCTTCAGGAGGCCTCAAATGCCTCTACACTAATGCTCGTAGTATGGGGAAAAAGCAGAAGGAACTCACCCTCCTGCTAGCTAACACCAAGCCAGACATAGTGGGGCTCACTGAAATGTGGTGGGACCCAATGCACGACTGGGTGGTGAATATCAAGGGCTTTAGGCTGTACAGGAGGGATAGGACAGGGAGGAGAGGTGGGGGTGTGCTGCTTTACGTGAAGGTGAAATACACATCCTTAACAAGTGGCACTGGGTCAGAGAAAGGGCACACTGAAGTGCTCTGGGTTAGAATACAAGGAAACCAAGGGGAAAGGGACTTAATGGTGGGGGGCCTACTACAGACCACCCAACCAAGGGGAAGAGCTAGACTGGGAATTCTTAAGTCAGGTCATGGAGATAGTTAGGTCAAAGGATGTGGTCATCATGGGTGACCTGAACTTTCCAGACATCTGCTGGGAAGAGCAGTCAGCCAGGTCTGACCACTCATGGAGGTTCCTAGCCAAGATAGAGGACCTCCATCTAACCCAGGAGGTGCACAGCCCCACCAGGGGAGATGTCTTGTTGGATCTGGTCCTGGCCATGGGCGATGACCTGGTGAGGGGTCTGCAGGTGCTCGACCATCTGGGTGACAGTGATCATCACCTGCTGGAATTCACCATCCAGTTCAAGGTGGCAAAGCCCTGGACTTCAAGAGGGTGGATTTCAATGAGGTAAGGAGAATAGTCGGGGAGGCACTGAGGTCCCAGAGGGGAGGGGAGTTGGGTGTCCAGGAAGAGTTGTCATTCCTTAAGGAGACTATCCTCCAAGCCCAAAGGGAGGTAATCCCAATGCAGATCAAAGGGGGCAAGAGGGCGCAAAAGCCCCCATGGCTCACCAAAAGCATACAGGAACATCTAGCTAAAAAGGAGGCATACACCCAATGGAAGGGGCGGGCCATCACCAGGGAGGACTATACCTCGGTTGCTTGGGGCTATAGGGGGGCGGTCAGGAAGGCCAAGGTGGAGATGGAACTGGGACTAGCTACCCAGATCAAGGACAACAAGAAGTCCTTTTTTAAATACATAGCGGGTAAAAAGAAGGTACCAGGTAATGTGGAGCCTCTGCAGGACATGCTAGGAAATCTGGTCGTCACACCAGACAGCAAAGCTAACCTATTTAACAATTTCTTTGCCTCCATTTTTTATGAGTAGGGACTGGGTCACCCCCCCCAGTGGTACCCCCTTAGGTCCCAGGGGAAGTGCACCCAGGCCTAGGGTCAGTGAGGACCTAGTCAGCAAACTACTGGAGGGACTGGACATATTTAATTCAGCAGGTCCTGACGATCTCCACCCCAGAGTGCTGAGGGAATTAGCAGAGGTCATAGTGGGACCCCTGGCATGGCTTTACGAGCACTCATGGTGCTCTGGCATGGTGCCAGAGGACTAAAAAAGGGCCAATGTGGTTCCCATTTTCAATAAAGGGAGGGGAAGGAGGACCCAGGAAACTATAGGCCAGTCAGTCTCACCTCGGTCCTGGGTAAGCTTTTTGAGAGAGTTATCCTGATGCGTGTCCGCAAGGGGCCAGCAGGGGAGATTATGCTTAGGGGCAACCAACACAGGTTCATTAGAGGCAGATCCTGTCAGACCAACCTGGTGGCCTTCTATGACCAGGTCACAAAATTCTTAGACACAGGTGTAACAGTGGATGTAGTCTTTCTGGATTTTAGGAAGGTCTTTGACACTGTCTCTCACCCCGTTCTCATTAAAAACTAGGGGACTGTGGCATCGACACCTGCACAATCAAATGGGTCACTAGTTAGCTGGAGGGCCGTACCCAGGGAGTGGTGGTGGACAGGTCATTTTCGATCTGGAGGGATATGGGCAGTGGGGTTCCGCAGGGCTCGGTCCTTGGGCCCGCACTGTTCAACATCTTCATGAGCGACTTGGACCAGGGCGTAAAAAGTACCCTGCTCAAATTTGCACGTGACACTAAGATGTGGGGAGAAGTGGGCATGCTAGAAGGGAGGAATGGGCTGCAATCGGACCTAGACAGGTTACAGTGGTGGGCGGATGAGAACAGGATGGGTTTCAACACTGACAAGTGAAAGGTGCTGCGCCTGGGGAGAAAGAACCAGCAGCATACCTACAGGCTGGGGAACTCCCTTCTCATCAGTGCAGAGGCAGAAAAGGATCTTGGAGTCATTATTGATGCCAAAATGAAAATGGGCCAACAGTGTGGGGAAGTGGTCAGGAAGGCCAACCACACCTTGTAATGCATCCACAGATGCATCTCAAGCAGGTCCAAGGAGGTGATCCTCCCCCTCTATGCGACATTGGTCAGGCTGCAGTTGGGGATCTAGTGGCTGTTTACAAACTGGTCAGGGGGGACCAGCAGGCATTGGGGGAGTCCCTGTTCCCCTGAGCACTACCAGGAGTGACAAGAAATAGCGGGCACAAGCTGGCAGAGAGTAGATTCAAGCTAGATATCAGGAGGCGCTACTTCACTGTCAGGGCGGCTAGGATCTGGAACCAACTTCCAAGAGAAGTGGTGCTTTCTCCTACCCTGGGGGTCTTTAAGAGGAGGCTTCCTGTCATGGCAGGGGGTTGAACTTGATGATCTGCTCATGTCCCTTCTGACCCTACCAACTATGAAATTATGAAACTACTATGAAATCCTATGAATAGTCTGGCACATTGATTTCTTAGGCTGCCTAGTGAAGTTTAGGCAGCCTGTTGGGGAGGCACTCTAACTATGGCACTTTAGACAAAGTGTGATGAGTTAGAGCAGGGGTTGGACAATTATTTTGGCTGTACAGCCACTTAACACATTTTGGTGAGCTGTCAAGGGCCACCTGGCCCCACCCCTTGACAAGTGCCCCTCCCCCTGGTCACCATCTTGGGACTGGAATTCCCACCCCTAACCCCTGACCTTTGCCACCAGAAATCCCTTCCCTTGGCCCCAGAAGTACTCTTTTGGGATGGGGGTTTGCCATCTTGGAACCAGAAAAATACCCAACCTAATTAAATACTGAAAATCAAACAATGATAACACATTTTAAGTTTATTTTTAAAAGATATTTTTGTCCCAATTTGTGTGTGTTTGCATTGTGTATATACATGTGATTGCATAATAACTCAAAATGAAGTATTACTCTTGTATATTGTGTGTGGGGGGGTGGAGGACTATGCAGGGATATGGGGGGAGGGTATGGGGTTGTGGGGGCTGTAGGTGTGTGTGTGTGGATGTGTTTTTATGTGGGGTGTGGGGGAGGGTGTGGGGATATGTGCAGATGTGGGTGGGCAGGTATGGGGTTTTTTGGGAGGGTGTGCTTGTAGGGATGTGTGAGTGCGTATGTGTGTGGGTATGGGGTTTGTGGAGGGCTGTGGGGTGTGTGGAGGGGGAGAGTGGCTGGGGGTGTGTCTGTGGGGGGGGATGTGTGTACAGCAGTGAGCAGGGCTCCCCCCAGAGGTGCATGGGTGTGTGTGTGGGGTGGACTTGGGGGTGGTGTGGGGGAGGGTGTAAGTGGGTGCAATGTTTGTGGGGTGTGTGATTGTGTGTGGGGAAGGGTGTGTTTGTAGGGTTTGTGGGAGAGGGGTTAAGCGTATGGTAGGGTGTGCATAGGAGACCCCTCTGTGAACCCCCATGAGCTAGGCAACACATGCCCCTGCCCCTGCCCCTGACCTGCAACAATCTGGAGCCCATGTGCCTTAGGCACCTCCCCACCACCACCAACAGCATGCAGCCCCAGCCCACCCCGTGGCTGCTCCATACCCTGTGGCCATGGCATGCCTTGCTGTCCCTTAGGCATGCAGTGGGGCTGGGGAGGCTCCTTCCAGCTGCCACCACCACCAGCCCCAGCTCCAGGGTACTGGCAGGGACCTGCACGTGCAGCTCCAACCTGGTGCACCCTGTGCCTGCTCCAGACTCACCCTTCCAGGATGAGCAGCAGCAGAAGTGGTGGCTGCCAGGTAGAAACTGTTGCTTAGCACAGAGGAAAAGTACCCCCAGCCCCTAGCCACTGCTGGGCAGTTCTTGGTGCAGTTGCCCCAACCCCACACTGTGCTGGGTTGCCCTGTGTAATCGCAGGCTCTGCACTGTCACTGCTGCCATGCTGCACAGCACAGAGGTGGCAGTGAAGGCAGTGGATTCACAGGACAGCCCAGCATGATGCAAGCTCTGGGCAACTGCAAGAAGAACTGCCCAGCAGGATCGAGGGGGAGGAGCTGCTTTTCCCTCACACCAAGCAATAGTTTCTGCTCAGGATTCATAGTGACCTAAAAGAATTGGAGGATTGGGCCAAAAGGAATCTCATGAGGTTCAAGAAGGACAAGTGCAAAGTCCTGCACTTAGGATGGAACAATCCCATGCACCAGCATAGGCTGGGGGCTGATTGGCTGGGTAGCAGCTCTCCAGAAAAGGATTGGGGTTACAGTGGACAATATGAGTCAGCAGTGTGCCCTAGTTTCCAAGAAGATTAACTGCATACTGGCTACATTGGTACATGTGTTGTCAGTAGGTCAAGGGAAGTGATTATTCCCCTCTATTCAGCACTGGTGAGGCCACACCTGGAGTACTGTGTTCAGTTTTGGGCCCCCCACTGCAAAAAGGATATGGACAAATTGGAGAGAGTCCAGTGGAAGGTAACAGAAATAGTTAGGGGGTTGGGGCACATGACTTATGAGGAAAGACTGGGGGAATTGGGCATGTTTAGTCTAGAGAAGAGGAGACTTAATAGCAGTCCTCAAGTAACTGAAGTGGGGTTTGAAAGAGGTTGGAGCTAGACTGTTCTCAGTGGTGGCAGATTACAGAACAAGGAGCAATGGTCTCAAGTTGCAGCAAGGGAAGTTTGAGTTGGATATTAATAAGAATTTTCTCACTAGGAGAGTAGTAAAACACTGAAACAGGTTACCCAGAGAGGTGATAGAAGCTCCATCCCTGGGGGTTTTCTAAACCTGGCCAGACAAAGCTTTGGCTTGGATGATATAGTGGTTCTGCTTTGAGTAGGGGGTTAGACTAGATGACCTCCTGAGGTCCCTTCCAACCCTAAATTTCTATAATTCTATGATAGAGTCCGGGGTAGGCAGGAGGGAAACTACTGGAGCTTTGCCAAGTAAAAAAAAGCAAGCTGATCATTAAGCTGAAAGGATGCACCTCTGTCTGGTCAGGGAAAGGTGAAGCTCAGCGGATATATAGCTGGGTTCCTGAGGCTGAAAACCTAGTGTAGTTCTGAGCTCTGCAATGAGAGGAGTTCCTTCCAGCCCAGTCTGTCAGGGAGTGGAAGCTATAAGGCAGAAAAAGGATCCCAAGAGGCTGAGAGTCAGTGAGTAGGGAAATGGTTCAGAGGAGGCTTTGAGTGCATTAGGGTGAAGCAGCTTGCTTGTATTTCTGTTTCAGTTTAACAAGAAGACCAGTTTAGGCTATAAAGAAAGTGAGGAGGCCATGGAGGGGTGCCTGAGAGGCACTCCAGGTTTTGAGCCCTGCCAGGAGCAGGGTGTGAGAGAGGTGGCTGACTAGGAAAGCTGAAGGTCTAGACAGTGAGTTGAAGCCCAGGATGGACTGAAACTAGGATGGGGCCAGCCCCACAGGCAGGCTGAAGCCAAGAGGGCCAGAGCCTGAGTATAGACAGAAACAGACAGAAACAGGGGTAGGCCAAGACTTTGGGTCAGGCCCTGAGCCCTGAGAAGAGAGATGGAGATGAGCTGAGACCCAGGGGCCCAAAAGTCTGGGCTGTGAGAAGTTGATGCTAAGAAGTCAGGCTAGAACATTTGGGTGTGGCCTAGAGGCCTACAGGCAGAGCAACCAGTGGGCTAAGGCCAGGAAAGCTGAAGCCTATACAGGAAGGCGAATGACAACATTGACATCAGTGAGGTATGAGTCATGGCTGTGGGGCTGACTCATACCTCACTGAAAGCCATGATTAGAACCCTTAAGGTTTCATTAGAGCCAATTGCAGGGGTTGGCAATTATTTCAGCTGGAGGGCCACTTGAGGAGTTTTCGTGAACTGTCAAGGGCCGCCCATATACAATCTTACACAAGATACAATTTTAACAAATTATAGATTTAAAAAACAAATCATATACTAAAAATTTAACATCTACTATAACATATTCTAATTGTATTTCAAAAAATAGTTTTGATTTATGTTTTTTTGAGTAGTATATATAGAAGTCATGCATAATAGTTCAAAATAAAGTCTAACTCTTGTATATGGTGTGGGGGGTGGTTGTGCACATATGGAGGGGGGTGTCTACACATTCGGTCCCAGGAGCCAGCCAGAGGTGGGTGGAGGAGGGGCAGGGAGCATGCATAGGCGGATTAATGCACAGGACCATGGGGCCCAAGCCCAGGGGCCCCTGCCAATCAGGGGTCCGAGATGCTTGGGTTTTCTCAAGAAACAGTGGGTTTCCTCTTGCAGGCAGGAAGCATTCTAGCCTGCAAGGGCTCCTGCTTGGGGCTCCTAGGAGCGAGAAATGTGTATGTGCGTGGGCAGGAAAACAGCTGGTGAGTGTGGAGAGCAGCTGCTTGCAGGTAAGTGTATGGGCATGGGGAAGGGGTATGGTGGTGCAGGGGCTGGGGGCACTGCCCAGCCAGGATGATGCGTGGGACCCAGGGCCAGGATGGGGAACAGGACAGAGCCATGGCCAGCTCAGCCAGGGGGTTGGGAATAGAAGGGTGCATTTTGAGCACCCACTGGAGAAGGCATGGGGGGGCATGTGCCCCCCCAAATTTTTGCATGGGGTGGATGTGGGCTGCCTGCTGTGGGCTTGGTTCTCTCTGCTCTGCTGCCTTTGCCCTGGGGGACCCACACTGGCCATGTGTCCTCTGCCTATCTGGCCGGAGTGGGGTCAGTGAGTTGTGCCTCCTGCTGCTGGGTGGACAGAGGACACGCAGCTGGCGCAGGGATTCTAGGGAAAGGCAGCAGAGCTGACAGCCCTGACCCCGCAGCAGGCAGCCCACATCTGCTCTTGCCCTGCTTGGCTCTGCTCTGCTCTGGCAGTGGCAGTGGGAAGTGGGGCAGGGATCAGGGATCAGAGAGGAGAGGTGAACATGTGCCACCCCACCTCCAGCCCAGCCAGATCCACCCAGCCTCCCCTGCAAGGCACAGAGGCCTGCTCCTCTCTTGGCAGCAGCAGCACCAGGAGGGGAAGGGGTCCCTCCCTGCACTGGAGCCCAGGGCCCCAATAAATTTTAATCCACCACTGGGAGTTCATGCAGCAGAGCTTGCCAGGGCAGCACAGGGATAGGTGCAGGTGCATTCCACTCTCCCCAATCTGGCCTATGGCTGCTCCTGCAGTGCTCTGCATGGGGCCAAGTCCCATCCATTCCTGCCCATGTCCACCAGCCTTAGCTTGGGCAGCATGCACAGCTTCCTGGTGGGGTTGCTTTCAATGCAGTTGCAGCCACCTGGGTGCTGCTCAGCTTCCCCTGCCTCCAGCAGCTCCTCCTCCTGCCCCTGCTGCGCTGCTTCAGGTGGTAGTGGAAGCTTCAGCTAGGCAGCTCTTGCCCCAGTGCATGGGGCTCCAGCTCTAGATCTAGCTCTAGCTGTTGGCTGCTTTCCATCCACTTGACTGCACGCAGGTGTAGCTGTATTGTGAAGGGCAGGAGGAGTGGGTGGAAGGCAGCGGGGAGCTGGAGCCCTGCACACTGGGGCAGGAGCCTCCTGGCTGCAGCTTCTCCCTGGCCCAGAGTGGTGCAGCAGAAGCAAGAAGAAGAGGAGGAGGAGCTGTTGAAGGTGTGAATAGCTGAGCAGCACCAGGGTAGCTGCTGCCACACTGGGAGCAGCCCCAC
>NW_005842033.1:2097298-2105343 GCF_000455745.1 Alligator sinensis | reverse complement strand
CCGGGGGCCCCCTGCCAATCAGGGGTCCGAGATGCTTGGGTTTTCTCAAGAAACAGTGGGTTTCCTCTTGCAGGCAGGAAGCATTCTAGCCTGCAAGGGCTCCTGCTTGGGGCTCCTAGGAGCGAGAAATGTGTATGTGCGTGGGCAGGAAAACAGCTGGTGAGTGTGGAGAGCAGCTGCTTGCAGGTAAGTGTATGGGCATGGGGAAGGGGGATGGGGGGGCAGGGGCTGGGGGCACTGGGCCGGGCCATGGCCAGCTCAGCCAGGGGGTTGGGAATAGAAGGGTGCATTTTGAGCACCCACTGGAGAAGGCATGGGGGGGCATGTGCCCCCCCAAATTTTTGCATGGGGTGGATGTGGGCTGCCTGCTGTGGGCTTGGTTCTCTCTGCTCTGCTGCCTTTGCCCTGGGGGACCCACACTGGCCATGTGTCCTCTGCCTATCTGGCCGGAGTGGGGTCAGTGAGTTGTGCCTCCTGCTGCTGGGTGGACAGAGGACACGCAGCTGGCGCAGGGATTCTAGGGAAAGGCAGCAGAGCTGACAGCCCTGACCCCGCAGCAGGCAGCCCACATCTGCTCTTGCCCTGCTTGGCTCTGCTCTGCTCTGGCAGTGGCAGTGGGAAGTGGGGCAGGGATCAGGGATCAGAGAGGAGAGGTGAACATGTGCCACCCCACCTCCAGCCCAGCCAGATCCACCCAGCCTCCCCTGCAAGGCACAGAGGCCTGCTCCTCTCTTGGCAGCAGCAGCACCAGGAGGGGAAGGGGTCCCTCCCTGCACTGGAGCCCAGGGCCCCAATAAATTTTAATCCACCACTGGGAGTTCATGCAGCAGAGCTTGCCAGGGCAGCACAGGGATAGGTGCAGGTGCATTCCACTCTCCCCAATCTGGCCTATGGCTGCTCCTGCAGTGCTCTGCATGGGGCCAAGTCCCATCCATTCCTGCCCATGTCCACCAGCCTTAGCTTGGGCAGCATGCACAGCTTCCTGGTGGGGTTGCTTTCAATGCAGTTGCAGCCACCTGGGTGCTGCTCAGCTTCCCCTGCCTCCAGCAGCTCCTCCTCCTGCCCCTGCTGCGCTGCTTCAGGTGGTAGTGGAAGCTTCAGCTAGGCAGCTCTTGCCCCAGTGCATGGGGCTCCAGCTCTAGATCTAGCTCTAGCTGTTGGCTGCTTTCCATCCACTTGACTGCACGCAGGTGGATGCTTATTGTGTAGGGCAGGAGGAGTGGGTGGAAGGCAGCTGGGAGCTGGAGCCCTGCACACTGGGGCAGGAGCCTCCTGGCTGCAGCTTCTCCCTGGCCCAGAGTGGTGCAGCAGAAGCAAGAAGAAGAGGAGGAGGAGCTGTTGAAGGTGTGAATAGCTGAGCAGCACCAGGGTAGCTGCTGCCACACTGGGAGCAGCCCCACTGGAAGTTGCAGACACTGACTGGGCTAAGGCTGGTGGTTGGGATTGCAGTGCAGGTTGCCCTGGGTGGGAGTGGGTGGGGTGCGACTCTATTCAGAGTGCTGCAGGGGCAGCCACAGGCTGGATTCAATCAATTGGTGAGCACCCACCTGCAGGCCTGATCCAATCAGTTGGTGGACCAGATCTGGCTCATGGGCTGGCTGTATTTTACCCACCCTTGGCCAATAGGATCATGAGTGGTGACAACAGCATGAGAGTATTGCCAGCAGGACACAAGTAGTTCCAACTGGGCATGGGAGACACCCACAGAGAAGGTTCCCTTATCAGGCAGAGGGTCCAGGGATGAAGAGCTGGGTTAATTTTGTCACTGGTGAGATGACTCCAGGACTCAGGGGCAGCTTCCTAATTCAGAGAGAATGAACATCAAGGCATGACAGGTGAGATAGAGAAGGGGTAACAGGAAGACCTGGATTTCAGGCAAGATTAGAGTGGCCCCTATCATTTCCACCCTCAGGGGGCCCATCCTGTCATAGCTTCATGCATGGCTTGGAACAGGAGGATCAACAATTGATAGAATTTCCCTCACTTGCATCTAGTGCAGGCTATGTTAACCCTAATGGCAATGTGCCAAACTCATTATTGTTGTCAAAGTATTGATATCACTTCTAGATTTTTCTAAGAATTTTCAGACAACTTTAGCCTTATGCACAGAAAAGTACAATGTGACAGAGAGCTTCAGACTTGAATGCCTGGATGAATGGTTAGGTGGAGAAGGAAAGCAATAACTGGTTTAACTCTATTCAGTTTTGATATAATTACATTGACTCAAGTGGATGCAACTGAATGTACACCAAGACTAAGTTTGGCCTCATGTCTTTTGGTAAATTATGCAATTTAATATGCTGTTTTAGAAGTTGCTTTGCAGTTGGTTGCAAGAGCCTATACCTTGAAAAATGCCTCCCATGGAAACCTATTCAATTAAAAAAAAAACAGAAAAGAAGGAACGCTCCAAATACACTTAGTTAATTGAAGTCACATCTGTTTTCCTGCAAAAGGGATGGCTTCTTGGGCAGACCTGTCCAGTATGGCTTGGTCTGGACCCCTGTTGCCCAAAATGCATTTATTAAGAGCAGACAGTACACACAAGCACAGGGCACTATCATAATGGGGATGGCAACTACAGAAACACATGTCACAGACAACAAGCAAGGAGCATAGATCCACACAGGAGACTATATTTTGGTGTGCACCACTCCCACAATACGTCACACAAAGCAGCTGACTGCAGGCCACCACACTAATCACATAAGAGTGAATTTACTTCACATATAATGAATTTTTGGTATGAAAAGGGTCATCGTATAAGAGCGAATTCGCATATACAGAACCCGCATCAAGTGAGAGAAAACTGTAAGCCAAAAACTCAATTTAGATGAATTTTGAATTATGTTGAAAATAGACATGAAATTAGTACATGGTGACTTATGTCGATGTATGTAATAGGATAGGGGTGGAAATGCAGTTTTTACCCAATCATTCGTCCATAGGTTCCAAGGTCTGCTAGAGCATGAGCGTTGCAGATTCCTGGCAGATATTTTGCAGTACAGCAGTTTAGATAATATGCATAATCACATCTTGCTTGCTCCTGGCTCCCTGTACTAGCAGGATACTAGCCAAATTCATCAAGCTTACAAAGCCTGAATGGTTTAAAAGGTCCTAAGCTCCACCCCCCCACAACCTACTTACTCTGAAAATAAAAATATTGGAAGGTTTTGAGAGACTCCCCAGATTGAGGTCTGCTGTTCAATACCCACCTAATGAGCTGCTTAACAACTGTTACCAAAATTAATGAGTCAAGTCACAGTTGTAATTACCATATTGCAGATCACTGTATTGTATTAGATTACCACGGACTTCAATTTAGGAATATTTATACCATGACAACTGTTTAAACTATATACCAGTGTTTCAGCAGATTACATTGCATCATAGTCCATATTTATTTGTGTAGGCAGAAATTCTCTTTTGATTACAGTCATCTTTTCATGAGTCCTTAGGTCCCAGTTTAAGGATCCATTAAGAAGAGTATCTACCAGTCTAAAAACATAATGGACCAGCTTCACACTCCATAACCTCTTTGGCACTGAGTTACACAGAGAGGAGTTAGATGCCAAATGAATCAGTACAAAATTAGAATATATAGCTTAAGTGAATAAATTAATGGAAGAAGGATTTTGTCAGGAAGACATTTACATGGTTCTCTAGAAATCTGCATTCAAGTCTGGAGTCCATGAAACTTCCTACCACACTTTGGCAGGTCTCTTTGTGCATATTAGCTGTTCATCTATAAAACATCATGAGTTCTTCCCACCTGTCCTTTGCCTGCTTTGTCTATTTTGACTGTTTTTGGCATGTCTACCACAATAGGATCCTCACCTTGATATGGGCTTCTAGTATTGCAGTAATTCAATTAAGTTTACCATCTCATGAAAATCTTATCCAAGCTCTCATCTACAAAGAAAATACACTACCTTCCTGTTAGAGCTTTCCCTTGAAATGACATAAATATGTATGATTTCAATGCTAGTACAATTTACAAGTATAATCTTTTAGTTTATGATGTTTTTGACTTGCATTTAGCAGGTATATCAGGGTAACAGTGTACATGTATATGTACACGTAACTCTTCTGTCTTCTGGAAATTAAAAAAAAAAGTTAAATGTCCATTTTAGGAAGTGCACCTTCTTTGCACGCTTTTCCATATGTAAAGAAGACAAGAATGTCTGAAATTCTCCTCAGGAGTCTCCCATATAGGTATACCATCTGTCATGAATAGATAGTCTCTCTTCTCAGATCTGCATGATCATAGGATTTGGGGGTACCCAAGGCCATTTGTATATAGACAGGCTTGTAGACAGGGCGCATCTATATGTGCTATTAGCTGGCAGCAATAAATTATGGTGCATACTATGCCAGAGTTTAGTGCTCCCAGGTAGCACATTTACATGTGCACCCTGGACTGCAGCATGTTAAGCCAGGTTGGAGCAGCCCCAGCTGGCAGAGGGCCTGGGGATCAGCCTTGTCCCGCTGCAGAGTTAGTTTCCTGCAGCCTAATTGGACCACACGGGCAGATGCCAGATGTTTACTGCAGAGCTAATTAGTCTACTCCACAGTAAATATCTCCTGTAGAGACGCCCATAGAAACCTAATCTACTCTAGCTCCTTTTTTGTTACCAATAATTAATGTAGCAAGTAGGCAGAGATGAAGGAAAATGCCTATTGAGCATAAACAGGGACCAGTGATACATGATCCACTTGTCCAAGAGTAGATTGGTCATCAGGCTGCATTCTGCCACCTCAGATGACAAGTTAAACTAGACCCCTTTTGGAACTTGACCCCCATCTTCAGTTCAACTCATTATACTATATACCACCAGTAGTTTGTGGAAAAGTGTTCACCAGCACTCCCTGTCAATTATTATGTGGATCATCCATGAAACACGAAAAGTATAAAGGAGGTGCATACTTAAAACTACAGGTATTGCTTATCAGGAGAGAACCTGGGGACCCGTGTATTGGAAATATTTATATCTGAAACCACAATGGCAGTTTCTGTATTGTTTGTTTCACTTCCCTTGTTTCCTCCTTCAAAGAGAGACTGTTAGCACAGACAAATGAGGCAAGTCAATAACATCTACCCAGACAGGATATATTGAGCCAATTCAAGGGTAGGTGGATAGCAGCTGTGGTCTTGCCTGTGAAATAGTATAGCTGTTGCCTCTGTGCAGTGAGTCATCAAGCCCCTTTTATTTACACTTTCATATAAGTACTGGCAAACACTGATTTATGTGCTAAAAGCAGGGAAGTGGGGTGTGTGCATGTGAGAGAGAGACACTGACTGAGAACTTCTTTTCAGTTCACCCTGAAGAATTTTAAACTGCACAGACCTGAAACAGATTGACCTTTTATTACTTCTGAATTGAGGACAGATTTCCCCTTTAAAGTCTCAATTATATTGCAAGGGTTTGGTTGGGTTTTTTTTTAACGATTTTAGAAGATGCCATGGTTACTTAGGCAATGAATCCAAACCCTGGCTGCTTCATGTGCTGAATTTCAAACTATAAACCACAGTTTGCAATTTTAACCAATCTGGTATCTGAAAATTACTCCATTATATTTATTTTTAGAGAACTTGCATAGTGGGCAACATACAGGGCTTGATATTTGACTCCTGCTGTAAAAGACATGAATCAGATTTGCCCCTGATGTTATTCTACTGAAGTCGATAAAGTTGCTCTCAGGATGAATTTGATCCCTTGACTTTTGGTGCAGTCGGTAGATTAATAAATATCTGAATTTCAGCGAGAAAGAGACAGAATAACAATTCTGTCAACTACTTGAGTAGAATTTCATCTCCTTTTTTTCAGGGACAGGTTAGTTATTTGGAGAACTAGATGGTGGGAGCTCTGTTATTTTATTTGATTTTACATCTGCATCACTGCTTGTTTTAGGCAGTTGGTGTTTTAGTAATACATTGAACCTTGCAGGAAAAAGTGAACTATGTGCTACAGTACATTCCAGAGCCATCATTTCCTTTCACAACTAAAAATACTCTCTGAGGAGGTTTTGAAGGATATGCTTAATATTAGACAGTGCTAGTATGAAGTAACAGTGGAGAGCACTGTGATTACCATCAATGTGTATTTAAGTATGCCTTGTAGTTTGATGAATGCGTCTTACCTATTACAGACTAGCTAATGGATTTGACCCTGTTACTTCACCAGGTATTCAAGAAAGAGGTTTTCCTAAATGAGTCAGTGCACCAATTAACATAGGAGTACCCTGGATCTTTTGCTGAAAGGGATCAGACTAACTTTAGTGTTTGACTAATTAAGTAGCCAGAAAAACATCAGCATTGTGTGGTGCCACTGTAACCCACTGTTTAGACTGTATTACATGCCCCCTCTATACCCACCATGCAGGAGATGAGAGTCTGTTACAGCTCTTATTACAGATCCTGACTCTCCAGCTCAAGCTCTACAAGCTCCAGGTACTTACCTGTGGAGGTCCCTGGTGTCTGTCCATGTGACACCCATCACACAAATGTATTTAAACAGATGGAATGGTCCAGGAGTAAGAATGAATTGCCCATGTACATTTCTCAGTATTTTCCTTTCTCTTATTTGGTTTAAAATAGGTGAAATAAATCACTAAGTTTTTGTCATTTAAAAAAAGGGTTTAACAGTGACCTGGACAGTCACTCTGTGTCGCTGAGTACAAACAAATCTGGCATACTTAATTTTATTTTTAGGCATCTAATTTGCTTTCTCATTTGCTATATTTGGCAAAAACATAGAGTGCTGATCTCTTGTTTTTTAACCCTGCAGTGAATGTAATTGGACACTCTTAGCCATGACACAACTGTACTAAATGATACAAAAAGGTAAATAAGGGCTGTTAGATTAAAAGCAAACTGTTTTAATACATTTGTGATTAACTTGCAACTATAATAAGAAGTTACATGAAATCAGAAATGAGAAGGAAAGGTTAACAAGCTAAGACAGGAAATTATTTTAAGAGCAGAAAAAGGAGAGAGAAATCTTTTAATAGAAATGCTTCTGACATTGGCTAACTTTGCTGAGTAATGGAATATGACTTGAGATAGCAGCGGGGCAGTCTAATCAACAGGGCACTGTTTTGGCACCTGGGTTCTATTCCTGATTTTACCTGTACCCTGCTGTGTAATCGGGGCAAGTCTCTGCTCCTCAATTTGAATCCCCACTCTTCATTTAGGGTGTAAGCTCACTAAGGGTTTGTACAATGCCAAGTACAATGTAGCCCCAACCTTGACTGAGACCTTTAGGCATGAAGGAATTATAAATAAACTTTTCCCTCCTCTCATGTCTCTTTTCCAGAACTATCTTTCCAGCTATGTTTATATATGGCAGAAATGCAGAGACAACTTATTTCTGTCATATATGCAGAATGGTGAAAACCTAAAGGATACATAAGATTCTTTTTAGCTAAAAGTGAGTACAGAGAAATAGGGGTATAGGTTGTAGCCGTGTTGGTCTAAGGACATAGGCAGACAAGGTTCTCTGGGTAAATCTGATCTCTTTTATTAGACCAAGTCAGATAGTTGGAAAAATTCTTCTTAGCAAGCTTTTGGGTTTAAATACCCTTCATCAGGCTGAGGAAGTATCTGCAGTTAGTGTGTGCTCTTCCTGGATGGAAGGAATAGTAAAAGAGCCAGAGGCTAGGCTGATATGCATGAAAGACAGACAGTGAAGATGTAAATTGAGGAGTCAGTGGGTGAGAGACAGGTTGTGGGGAAAGGATGGCTGGAAGGGGAATGAATGTAGCTGGTAAATAGTGGAGAGGTACCTGTAGACTCAGATGTCAGGCAGGTTATTTCATAGATTTCATAGACATCAGGCCGGGAAGGGACATCGGAAGATCATCGAGTCCAGCCCCCCGCCCAAAGGGCAGGAAGTCACCTGGGGTCATAGGATCCCAGCAAGATAAGCATCCAGTTTCATCTTGAAGGTGTTCAATGAAGGCGCTTGAACCACCTCCGGTGGCAGGCTGTTCCAGACCTTGGGGGCTCGGACAGTAAAGAAATTCTTCCTTATGTCCAGCCTGAAACG
>NW_005842033.1:2091438-2094967 GCF_000455745.1 Alligator sinensis | reverse complement strand
GGTGGAGCAGGTCAGCCAGTCTGGCTGAGAAGAGCCTCCTCCCTAGGGGAGAGAGGTGGAGGCCATCTCTTCCCAGCAGCTCGCTGCCTCTCTCGCCAAAGAGCGGGCTGTGGTCATGAAAGCCAAAGCCTTCCTGACGACACCAGCGCTGCAGTCTTTGGTTGACCACATAGATCCTCCTGTCCCTTCTCAGCCCATAGCCTGATACTGGGAGGATCGACGAGAACACTACCTGTGCCCCCAGACCCTTAAGCCCCGCTCCCAAATCCCTGTAGCGCCTCATGACCTGGCTGGGAGTGCTCCGAGCAGTGTCATTGGTGCCCACATGAATAAGGAGCATGGGATAGTGGTCTGTGGGTTTAAGGAGCTTTGGGATCCTCTCCGTAATGTCCCGGATGCGGGCCCCTGGGAAGCAGCAGACTTGCCAGGCTAAGGGGTCGGGGTGGCAGATTGGCCCCTCAGTCCCCCTCATAGAATCATAGATTCATAGACACTAGGGCTGGAAGAGACCTTGGAAGATCATTGAGTCCAGCCCCCTGCCCCAGGGACAGGAAGTCAGCAGGGATCATAGGATCCCAGAAAGATAAGCATCCAAATATCTTTTGAAGGCATTCAAAGTAGGTGCTTGAACCACCTCCGGTGGTAGGCTATTCCAGACCTTGGGGGCTTGGACAATAAAGAAGTTCTTCCTTATGTCCAGCCTGAAACGGCCATGGAGGAGTTTGTGACCATTCATCATTGTCATCCCTTGGGGCGCCCTGGTGAACAAACATTCCCCCAGATCCTGGTGAACACCCCTAATAAACTTATAGGTGGCCATCAGATCGCCCCTGAGCCTGCACTTTTCCAGGCTGAAGAGTCCCATAGCTCTCAGCCTCTCTTCATAAGGTTTGTTTTCCTGACCTCTGATCATGCACGTGGCTCTCCTCTGCACTCTCTCAAGCTTCTCCACATCCTTTTTGAATTGTGGAGCCCAAAACTGGATGCAGTACTCCAGCTGTGGCCGAGTACAACAGGAGAATAACGTTCTGGGATTTGCTTGAGAAGCATCTATGGATGCAAGCCAGCATTTTGCTTACTTTACTAGCCGCAGCATCACACTGAAGGCTCATATTCATCTTGTGGTCAATCATGACCCTCAAGTCCCTTTCATCCGTAGTGCTAGCCAGCATAGCACTGCCGAGCCTATAAGGATGGTGCAGGTTTTTCCTCCCAAGGTGGAGAACCCTGCATTTTTCGGTGTTAAACACCATAAGGTTCTTGTCCGCCCATTTCCCGAGCCTGTCAAGGTCTGCCTGGACAGGGTATAGCCATCTATACCCGTGGTCCAGTCATGGGTGGAGTCCCACCAGGTGTCCGTTATCCCTATGACATTGTAATTGTTTGCACTGAGCAGGAGGTTATAATGTATCATAAATCCAATGTCTATATTTAGTCCATAATTTTTTGTATCCAGGAGGTTGATGAAGTGAAGTTCATAGGCTCATCTGTGAAAAGTGTTTTGTAAATTCCTTTTGAGGATCAGAACTGAGAAATTGGAGAGAGAATGGTTTCCTTATCAGAAATGTATCCCCACAGGTACTTGAGTATTCTTGTCCTTATTAGACTTCCAGTGTGCATTCATTCTGGTGCGCAGTTGTTGTTTGGTCTCTCCTACATATTTTCCATCAGGGCATTTGGTGCAGAGAAACAGACAGACGAATGTGCTAAATCAAAGTTCCTGTCAGGACCTCCCATATAAAAAAAGGAGAGGAGAGAAAGAAGTGGCAAGGAAAGAGAGGAATTTATATAGACCTATTGAAATCAGGGGGGACTATGTGGGGTGGAGAGAGTGAAGGGATAGCCCATATTCATAGACAGACTTAGGGCGCTGACAGACATGACAGTTTGTCATGTGATCAGTCACTGAAAGTGCTCTACAGCTATGCACTGACAGAGGTGCATGACTGCAGAATGCTTTAAAATACCTGATCCCATGACAATCTGAACCCTCATTATATGGGGGGGAGGCTCCAATCCACCCACCCCACCCTCCTGTGCTGGCTCAGCAACCCCCAAAATGAGCTCCATCTGCTCCTTTCCCCCCATCCCATTCTGAAAACAGTGCCAGGGCTGGGAGGGGAGAGAGGCATTGCTAGGGAAGAGCAGCTGCAATTACATAGACTCTCTAAACTACAGCTCATCTGCACCATAGTTTCTTGGCACACATTCCCATGCAAGTCACTGAACATCATACCAGAGCAATTCCAGATCCATGTATGCAACAATGAAGATATGATGAGCAACTTATTTATAGGCTTTGAGTGATCCTTGTTTACAGAAAGGTAATAGGTTAAGTATATCCCCCATGTAACCTCAGTGAAGTAAAAGGAATTGCTATAGGCATGCAGTTTGCCCCTCCATGCAGTCTCCTTTTGGGCTACCTCTGCTCCTTGTCCTGAGTGGTTTTGATTTCTTCAAGCTTCTCAGGAACATCTCTTTTATTAGTTCAGTTATTTTTATTGTGTTTTTCTCTTATCACAACATCACCAGTTTGGTGTTCTCTTTGCCCGGGCTTAATATAACCACAGTCAATAATGTGGGATCCAAAGTAAATGGCCAGTGGCCTATGGGAAATATTAAGTTTACACAACCTATTTCAGCCAGTTACATTAAGTCAGGCAGCTGTGACATTCTGCCCTTTACCCCCAACAGCCCCCAGTGAACTCAAGGCAGTCACATGGAGATAATAAAGCAGAATTTAGGCTGTAGTGTTTTGAACTACTTTGCATTAACAAGTATAGTAGTCTTGGTTTGCCGCCTGAAGGCATACTGCTATTGTTCCCAATTCTCCATGAATAAAAAATTAAAATAAGAGGAAGATGTCCTGTGTGCTCAGAAAAATCCCCCTCAAAGTGAAAGCGATCCTGTAGGACACTTCATGTGTCTATGAAACAACGGGCCTGTGTTACCCTTAAGTTAGTTATTCAGCTGTATTTTTATACATGTTCAATTCTTACATCTTAGTGAGGAGATCAATATGAGCAACATTTAGAAAAATGTCTTTCAATGATTTGCATTAGAGGGGATTAGACAGTGAAGTTCTTTCATGCCTGAAATCTAGGACTCAGTTCAGCCTGGAAACGACATCTAAATTCCCCTCCCCCGACCCCCACTGCCTCCAATGGGGTAATAAGGCACCTGGAGGTACACATTTGCCCCATACTTCTGGTAGAGGTCACTTTACAGTTTACTATTCCCTGTAGCATTAGCTATTTTACCATTTCTTCCCTATGATGCCTTGGACTAGTCAGGTTCTGTGTCTTTTATATGCCACATGGTTGAACTTGTTTGGGTGAAGGCCTCTGAAATCATTTGTTAAGAGACAGAAAGTTTTATTATTATGACAGGCCCTGCAGGAGTCTCAGGAGAAGGCTCCTGGACTGAAAGAGAATAAACTAAATTCTCCTCACCTTGAGATATGGCCCCTTCTTGACAGGTTTGTGCTTTGTGGGCAAGAAAAGGTTGAGTATCTCTGGTTGTAGTTTAT
>NW_005842033.1:2051060-2091407 GCF_000455745.1 Alligator sinensis | reverse complement strand
GCTGAACCTGTGCTATAGATCAAGTATGCCAAACTGTGAAGTGTGGGACAAATGGTGTATTTAATTACTGCCCATGGGCATACACATAGGAAATCAAGACAGCGACCTCATCAGAGTGCATGGTGGAATGCTCTGATGTCAGGAGGACATTTGTACTTGGGCAAAGGTGGGAACAGGATCTTTCCATATTAACTAAATTGACCTCCTGTTTACATTTTGTTCAGTATCTTGTCCTTTTATTCATCACACAGCAAGAAAAGAGGCTCCTTATTTTGCCAAGTGCTATGAGTGCTTTTTAGTTCCCTTCCTTCCCCAGCTCCATTTCTGCTATCTCCTTGTTAGAGTGTCCTTTTCTGTACATTTCCTTCCTTACAGAAAATCCCAGTTCCCAACCTAGAAAGCCGCTCTTTCACCTCTTCCTCCTTTTCATTCCTGGTCCTTACCTGACTCCTGAAAGAAACCATGATGGTCAGGACTGAAGGGTCATCATGGGACATTAAACTTGATCAGACATTAAACCTGATACTCTAAGCAAATTAAATGGAACCACAGGAATTCCTGAACAGGTACCCTTATTTAGAGCCACCTGCAAAGGTCATACAGTAATCACTGTGTCAGTTACACAGTAGGGAGTGTCAGTTACACCACAGTCACACTTTGTTCATGTTTGGAAGGTTATTGCTGCAACTACTAGGGCTAAAAACATAACTAACTAACTAACTAACTAAATTTAGGAGACTCTGAATATGTCATGCAATACACCTTGAAAGCCAGAGCCAACCTGCAGGCTCTGTCTTTGACAACCCTGCCATAGAGGACATCAGTCTCCAGAACTGCCAAGCCAACACCTCACATAAGCCTGAAATGTACACAAAAGAGAACAGATACAAGACATAGAAAGGCTGAGATTAGGCTAGGAGCATCTTAAATTAAAGCCATGGAAATTAATTTAATATACCTACACCACTGCAAGCTGGGCATGAGTGCTCTCCCACACAAGAACTCATAGTTCATCAAAGGAATTCTAAATCCTTACAGAACGCATAGAACTTGAACAACCTAAGAAATTGAGGATTGGGAAATAAATGAGGATATCAAGTTTTAAAAATGTCATGAGATGGACACAGCCTAAGAATTCAAGTAGAATAAAATGGGCAGATTCTACTCGTATTAGATTGCACATATTTGGGGGGCAGGGGGTGGGGGATCAGTATTTAGCTTTTTAAAATGTCTCAAAAGTTTGGAAGCTTTTTCCAGTTTCTCAGTCATCTTACTGCCATTCACAGGCAGCCTCTGCATTTAGACTTCTCCAGGTTACTCCTAGGAGATATTTGCTTTGCTGTTGCTGTTGGCGAGAGAATATCTCTCTTGCTAATGAGCGGACTTCCTTCCATATGAAGTGCTGCAGTCTCATCTGATCACATTTCCTTCCATCTGTCCATTCAGTCATATCCTGCTTTGAACTTTTGTCCTCTTTAACTCTCTATGCAGGCTTACAATCTTCAAACATAAAAATACGTAGATATATTTGTGTTTATCTACCACAGCCAGAGCAGCCTCAGGGATAGCGATTTAATGGCTCCTGTTATGAGGATAAAGTTGTTTATAAATATGGATGTAACTGGGCACATCAGGGGGAGATAACTACACATTATACCCAGGTGTCTCTCTAGGAGATCTGATTCATTCAGCAAAGCATCCCTTTTCATGCATCTTTCCTTCTCTTCTTCACACATACACACACACATTTTGCACCACCTGAAACAGCTATTAAAATGAGCAAGTCCCTGAGAAGCTAGAGCTTTTCCAATGATATGAACAAAAAGGTGGTAGGAAGGTATAATGTTACCATGAAACCTGGTTCAGTTAATTTGTGCTGTAGCATTTCTTCCACACAAATCTGTGGAAGGAAGGCTATGTTTGCCCTCATTTGTCTCTCTGTGAAATGGGATGTCATTATCTTTAATGGGGTTACACAGACAGAATCTGGGCCACGTATTCTCAGGGATTTGCTGCATTTAGGTAGCTAAAACAGTGGAAGTTCAACCATGAACCAATCACTAAGCACAAGGTGCAAAATAAAAGTAGCACTGTTTCCTACAAAGATGTGTGCACTCAGATACTGTAATTAATATCTTCTGTTAAAGGGACACATCTAGACCTGTCATTAACATGGAGCCATAAACTGCAGAACTTGTTGCTCATCAGTGTATTCCTCCTGGGAAGCTCCTGGGCACATGGTTTACATGTATACCCAGACTGCAGCACATTGAGCCAAGTCAAAGCAGCACTGACTGGCAGGGAGCCTGGGCTCAGCCTGCTATCCCAGGGCTACTCTGACCAGGCTCAATGTCCTGCAGAGGGGCTTGCTGGGGCACGAGACTGTCTCAGTGCAAAGCTAACTGTCAGGCAGCCCCTGCTTTGAAGTACCCTTTTGCCCCACCCAGCCAGCTCAATGTCTATACTTGTTTATAAGTACTACCCTTCTGAGGAGTTTATTAGTTTCGTGTGGCATAATAGCAGTGCACATGTAGATGATGGGATGTTTTCTGTGCAGTTAATTAGTCGACTGCTCAGTAAATGTCTTGTGTAGATGCACCCAAGGACCACACTAGGGTATTCCTCTAGGGTGTCTGTCAAAATAGGGATTGGTTCTTTATCTTAGTCCACTTGACGCTGCTGCCACTGTCAAGGGCAGAGTTCATGTTGGATGCTCAACTGAGGATTTGGGTAAGCTGCTGAGTAAACTCAAAGATTGGCTGTTTCTCAGGATCTTCCTCTGGCTTGGAAAACCCCAGTCTTACGTTGCTGAGCCTCAGCCATCATTGTTTCTGTAAAGATGGTTCCTTACTCCAAGCGGAGGTGGTTTTCAGGAGAACAAAAGACTTGCAACTTTCTCCTTTTGTACAGATTAGCAGCATTCTCTTCAGAGAAGCTTCTACTCCTTTACTTTCCTCTACACTATACAGCAGAAGGGAGCTTATACTATGTATTGCATTGCAAGCAACTGAAGTCTGTTACCACATATGTTTAGTAATAAACACATATGCATATGCACACGCACACACACGGAGTGTCTTCAAGTGCATTGCAGATTATATTCTAGTATTGAAGTTAAAGATTGACAAGTGTTACATGACTAGTCCAAATGAAATGCATTGGAAACTATTATAATGCAATTGATCAACAGTCAGTGTATTATCCATTTCAACACAGTAATAGGGATTGACAATCCATCTAACTCAGAACAGCTCTAGAGAAACAAGATGCTCTTCACTATTCATCAGGCTTTTAAAAATCTTGATTTCAGTCCACCTTAAACTTCAGGGTAGACTGAATACTTCCTCAGAGAAGCACAGCATAATTCATAACGACATAAGAACTGCCATTTACTGTGTCAGACCATAGGTCCATCTTGCCCAGATTCAAGGAACATTAGCCATAAGGTAACATCTTTGTACTCAGATCAGTCCATAGAGGGATCATGTTATAGACTAAGGAATACTATGCAGTGGGTGCATCTACACATGTAATTAATTCAACACAACAAACTCTGGAGCAGTTCGAGCAAAGTCAACTATTCCTGGGTTCAGCATCTATATGTGCATCCAGGACAGCAGCAATCTGTGTGCCAGGGTGAAACAAGCCCCCAGCTGGCTGGGCTGACCAGGTGCAATGTACACCCACAGTCTGCATCTACATGTGCATTTCAGTGCAGTAAAGTACTCCACCATAAGATAGTACTGTTCCCAAAAGTACTATCCTACAGTCAAGTTATTTAATGTATTTGCCCTAATACCAGTGCACATGTAGATTGCGATGCTTTACTGAGGAGCTAAGTAGTCTACTCTGCAGTAATGCACATGTGTAGTTGTACCCAGTACATAACACCATATGTGCTGAAATATCTAGGTCGTAGGCCACTAATTACTATATGCCAATACAATAATATATAACAAAAATGGTTTAGATTTGGAGTGAGGCATGTGTTATGATCACAACTCTGCCATGGGATTATTGTAATTTGGGGCAATAACAGGGGCTCTTCCACTCTACCTGCAAAATAAGGAAGATAACTTATACTCCCCTAACCCTTTTGTCAGGTGATCAGTCAGATGAGAAGTGCAAAACAATGGAAAAGCCAACATTTTTGCTCTTGTGAAGCAAAGCATTAGCTTAAACCACTTCGTTATGTAACTCTGGGCAGAAACATGGTCCTCCCCCAGTCAAACCACAATCATTTGGGGCCCCTGCAGGATATGCGGGGCAATCTGGTGGTTGCGTCAGAGGATAAAGCGGATCTCTTTAACCAATTCTTCACCTCCGTTTTCTTGTGCAGGGACCGGGACTTCCCTGCTGTGATAGAAGCCGGACGCGAGGGGATCGCCTTCAGACCTCAGGTTGGGGAGGACCGGGTTAGAGAGCTTCTGGAGGGGCTGGACGCGTTCAAGTCAGCGGGTCCGGATGCTCTCCACCCCAGGGTGCTGAGGGAGCTGGCTGGGGTTATTGCAGGGCCCCTGGCACGGCTCTACGAGCGATCGTGGTGCTTGGGCCAGGTGCCAGACGATTGGAAGGTAGCTAATGTGGTCCCCATCTTCAAAAAAGGGAAAAGGGAGGACCCGGGCAATTATAGGCCCGTCAGTCTTACCTCAATCCTGGGGAAGCTCTTTGAGAAGATCATCAAGGAGCACATTTGTGAGGGGCCGGCATCCGAGATGATGCTCAGGGGCAATCAGCATGGATTTATTAGGGGGAGATCATGTCAGACCAACCTGATTGCCTTTTATGATCAGGTCACAAAGGCCATGGATGCAGGTGTCGCGGTGGATGTAGTCTTTCTGGACTTCAGCAAGGCCTTTGACACCGTCTCTCACCCCATCCTAATTAATAAACTAGGCGACTGTGGCATAGATGCCTACACGGTCAGATGGATTGCAGATTGGCTGAAGGGTCGCACTCAGAGGGTGGTGGTGGATGGATCATATTCGACTTGGGGGGAGGTGGGTAGTGGAGTCCCTCAGGGCTCGGTCCTGGGCCCTGCGCTGTTCAATGTCTTCATCAGCGATCTTGATGTTGGGGTGGAGAGCAACCTGTTTAAATTCGCTGATGACACCAAAATTTGGGGGGAGGTGAGCACGCTAGCAGGGAGAGAGAGATTGCAGAAGGATCTGGATAGGTTACAGGGGTGGGCAGACAGGAACAGGATGCGTTTCAATACGGACAAGTGCAGGGTGCTGCACTTGGGTAGTAGGAACCAGCAGCACACTTATACGATGGGGAGCTCCCTACTTGAGAGCACGGAGGCGGAAAGGGATCTTGGTGTCATTATTGACTCCAAGATGAACATGGGCCGACAATGCGAGGTCATGGTTGGCAGGGCTAACCGGACCTTGTCGTGCATCCACAGGTGCATCTCGAGTAGAGCCAGGGAGGTGATCCTCCCCCTCTATGCGACGCTGGTCAGGCCGCAGCTGGAGTATTGTGTCCAGTTCTGTGCGCCCCATTTCAGGAGGGATGTGGACAACATGGAGAGGGTCCAGAGGAGGGCCACCCGCATGATCCGGGGACAACAGGGCAGACCCTACAGTGAGAGACTGCGGGACTTGAACCTATTCAGCCTCCACAAGAGAAGGCTGAGGGGGGACCTGGTGACCGTCTATAAACTCACTAGGGGGAACCAGAAGGGTTTGGGGGAGACGCTGTTTCCCCTAGCCCCTGCTGGCATAACAAGGAATAATGGGCACAAGTTGATGGAGAGGAGGTACAGATTGGACATCCGAAAAAACTACTTCACAGTTAGGGCGGCTAGGAGCTGGAACCAACTTCCAAGGGAGGTGGTGCTGGCCCCTACCCTGGGGATCTTTAAGAAGAGGCTGGATACTTACCTGGCTGGACTCATTTGAGTCCCGTTTTTGTTTTTAGGGTGAGTGGTTTTGTTTGTTTGTTTGTTTGTTTGGTTTTTTTTGGGTTGTTCTCCCGCCCTGGCGGGGGGTCGGGCTAGAAGATCTATTAGGTCCCTTCCGACCCTGAAACTATGAAACTATTTAAAAGTTGTTTATAATAGCTTTCCCTCTTGGAGCAAACTTTGCAATAATGCTTAAGATCTTATTGAAAATAGAGGTATAATTTATACTTGCTAATTATAAACCATTTGATAGCTTTGCAGAGAGTGAGCACAAGGAGCTTGGTGAAATTCTATGGAAATAGTTACAACCACATGCACACTTTAACTTGTAATTGTCTTTACAATAGAATATCTTACTTGTATAGCACCAATAGTATGTGAGGGCTTTGCACCTTGTGGCATAATTTCAGTACCTCATGCCAATGCTGCTGAATGCAAATATTAAACAAATATTGCTATGAAAACTGAATCTTCAAATGAAAAGTAATGGGTAAGATACAAAGAAGTGACATAACCTTTCAGATGAACTAAATAACCAATCAAGTACCGGAGGAATAACCTTTTGAAATCATTAGATTCTGTAAGCAGATGTACAAATAATTAACTTTAAATTATACAGCTAAGGATTAATGTGGATTGTAGATTTCATATTCAGAATAACAGTAATTACAAAGCCGAGAGAGTGTTGCTTAGTGAAGCCAGACTTCTTGTATTGATTTTTTCATAAGCCAATCAGATCAAGGCCAGCACATTCTACTTTTTGCAATGATGGGAAAGTAAAACAGTTAAATCAGTACACTGCAGTCCAGGCTGTGATCCATTCTGGATATGCTTATGCTCTTAATTTCTCAGACTCTGGCTTTATTCCTATTTATGCTATAAGTCTACCCAAGTTAGGTAACTTCCAGGCCCCAGAGCCAGTATCGTAGTCATTTTCAGAACCATATTAGCACTCTTTGAATTTATAAGAAGGAAGCTTCCCCTGACCACCGTAATTTATTTCCCCTACCTTATCTTCCAGGCTTTGAATATCTAGAATAGTATTACATTTATAGTAACAGTAGAATGCCAAGAATACTTAAATGCAGCTCTTTATCCTACTAGTCAATGTTGTTAGTATAAGGATAGAAATACCCTAGCTTCTTCCTAGACTCAGTTCTTCCTTAGTTCCAACATTTCTTTTATTATGTTGGCTTCTGTACTACTAAAATATCTCCTAAAATGAAGTTCTGCAGCTGTACCAGTATACAGTTAGTGTAAGAAAAGTTAGGCCTATATCAGAGTGAAGTTATATGTTACACTTAGACTGTCCTAAGGGCACTTAAAACTTGAACATCCACATGTTAAAGTTCATTAACTCGTAAGAAGTGCTCTCTGAGTATCTCAAAGTTATGCCACTTCAGAAGAGGGTTATGCTACCATGATACCTAGCCTGTGTGAGGGTAACTTCAGCTGCTCACGGAGATAAAACAAGCAATTTGCAGTCCTCCAGCATCCCAGGATGCACCCTACTGCCCTTGCCCACCAGAACAGGGATAGAGCTCAGGTGTTCTGGTTCTTAACCAAGTTCACCATCCCTCTAGTGGCCAGTCAGAGGGTGCAGGCAAGAAACTGTATTAACTCTTAACATTCAACTGCTCACAATATGTTCTAAATTTAACACTGCTTAATATTCCACAGATTTAGTATGATCTAAGTGTAATGTGTTACTTCAGCCTAGTTTCTTGTATCTGTCCTGTTTTTAGGAGCTATCTATGTTTAAATGCTTCTTGCAGCATACTATTACCTATTTTATTCTTTATGGTAAATAATCTGAGAGCAAGAAATAGAAGCAGCAACAACGATGAAATTGCTGGGGGGAAAAATTCTGGTAGGGGAACAACAGAAAGGACATAGCCCAAGAAGCAAGGGGTCACCATTTTTTAACAAATTCTTTATGCTGTTGGCCTCACTGGCCATGTCCAGATGAGTGAGCATGTGTCTGTTGCAGCATCTTAAAGCAGTCTGCGATGCTGCAGGAGGCACACCATAAACAAAAAATGTTCCCTATGGTGCATATTCATAGATTCATAGACATTCGGGCTGGAAGGGACCTCGAAGGATCATCAAGTCCAGCCCCCTGTCCCAGGGGCAGGAAGTCAGCAGGGATCATAGGATCCCAGCAAGATAAACATACATCTGTGTCTTGAAGGCATTCAAAGCGGGTGATTGAACCACCTCCGGCAGCAGTCTATTCCAAACCTTAGGGGCTCGGACAGTAAAGAAGTTCTTCCTTATGTCCAGCGTGAATCGGTCTCGGCGGAGTTTGTGACTGTTTGATCTTGTCATCACTTTGGGCGCTCTGCTGAACAGACATCCCCCATATCCTGGTGAACACCCCTGATAAACTTGTAGGTGGCCACCAGATCACTCCTGAGCCTGCGCTTTTCTAGGCTGAAGAGTCCCATGGCTCTCAGCTTCTCATCATAAGGTCTGTTTTCTTGACCTCTGATCATGTGTGTGGCTCTCCTCTGCACTCTCTCAAGCTTCTCCACATCCTTTTTGAATTGTGGAGCCCAAAACTGGACACAGTACTCCAGCTGCGGACTCACCAAGGCCGAGTACAACGGGAGAATGACAACCTGGGATTTGCTTGAGAAGCATCTATGGATGCAAGCCAGTGTTTTGCTTGCTTTACTAGCCGCAGCATCACATTGAAGGCTCATGTTCATCTTGTGGTCAATCATGACCCCCAAGTGCCTTTCATCTATAGTATTAACCAGCATAGCACTGCTGAGCCTATAAGGATGCTGCAGGTTTTTCCTCCCAAGGTGGAGAACCTTGCATTTTTCGGTGTTAAACACCATCAGGTTCTCATCCGCCCATTTCATGAGCCTGTCAAGATCTGCCTGGATCACCCTCCTGTCCTCAGGTGTGGATGCTTTAACCCAGAATTTGTTGTTGTTGGCAAACTTGGCCATCCCGCTACTGACACCAATGTCTACATCATTGATGAAGATGTTAAAAAGTATAGGCCCTAGGATAGAGACTTGAGGGACCACACTAGTCACAGTGCACCATGATGATTGACTTCTGTCAACCTCCACACTCTGGGTCCTACTGCAGAGCCAATTCCCCAGCCAGCGGATCATGGTGAGGCCTCAGTTAGCGAGTTTTGTCAAGAGGTGATCATGAGATACCAGATCAAAAGCTTTTTTGAAGTCAAGATATATGACATCAATCTCTTCCCCCTTGTCCAGGTGATAGGTCACCTGGTTATAAAAGGAAATGAGATTGGTCAAGCAAGACCTACCCACAACAAACCCATGCTGGGTATCCCTCAGGATATTGCTGTCAGCTAGTCTGTTAAGGATTACCTCTTTGATAATCTTTTCCAAGACCTTCCCCAGGATAGAGGTCAGGCTGATGGGCCTGTAGTTTGCCGGATCTACTTTCCTCCCTTTCTTAAAGATAGGCACCACATTGGCCTTCTTCCAATCTTTGGGCACTTCACCAGAGTGCCAGGAGTTCTCAAAGATCTATGCCAGGGGCTGAGCTACGATGCTTGCCAGCTCCTTGAGTAACCTGGGGTGTAAACCGTCAGGGCCAGCGGACTTGAAGGTATCCAGCCTGTCAAGGTGTTCCTTCACGAGGTCAGCTTCGATGGAGGGTAAGGAGTCTCCCTCCCCCAGGCCTCCTTGACCCACAGTAGGCAGGGGGGGTCCCATGGGACTAGTGAAAAACTGACGCAAAGTACCCATTAAGCAAGTTTGCTTTTTCATGGGCATCAGTTGTCAGTTGTCCCATCTGGTTTAGCAGGGATCCAATGTTGCCGTTGCTTTTCCTCTGGCTCCCCACATATCTAAAAAAGGACTTTTTATTGTCCTTGATATTTCTAGCTAGCTGGAGTTCTGTTGCAGCCTTGGCTTTCCTGGTTTGCTCTCTGCAGGTCCGGACCAGAGTAGAGTATTCCTCCTTGGTGGTGGTTCCAGTCCTCCATCCTTTGTAGGCCTTTCTTTTTAGCCACAGGAGGTCTGCTAGTTCCCTGGAGAGCCAAGGGGGCTGCTGTGCCCTTTTGCTGCCTTTCCTCCGAGACGGGATAGACTTCGCTTGTGCATCCAGGATCGCTCCCTTGAGGAGCAACCACTCATCTTGAACTCCCCTCCCCTTTGGATTGTGGCCCTTTAGGGCCTCACTGACAAGCCTCCTTAGCTTGTCAAAGTCAGCTTTCCTGAATTTGAGGACTTCTGAATTGCTGACTGACTTGCCAGCTGTACGGCAGACGGTGAAGGTGATTCGCTCATGGCCACTGTCACCCAGCTTCTCTTTGATCATTAGGTCACTGATTAGGTCATCCCCAGTTGCCAGTACCAAGTCGAGCAGCACTTTACCTCTCGTCAGCCCATAGATTTCCTGAGTCAAAGAGAGGTCATCCACACATGAGAGAAAGCTTTGTGACCACTTGGATTTGGCCAAGCGCTCCTCCCATGAGATGTCTGGGTAGTTAAAGTCTCCCATGACAACCATACACTGGGAGCATGCAGCCCCAGCCAATTCCCTGGCAAACTCCTGGTCAAGGTCTTGACCCTGGGTAGGGGGTCTGTAATAGATTCCCACCATAGTATCCCCTGTGCTGTGTTCCCCATGGATTTTAACCCAGAGGGTCTCAAGTCATCCACTGTGGGTGCCAATGTTGGCTTGCAGGGACACGTATCTTTCCTTGACATAGAGAGCTACACCTCGCCCCTTTTGTCCACTCAATCCCTCCTGTACAGGGTATAGCCATCTATACTTGTGGCCCAGTCATGGGTAGAGTCCCACCAGGTCTCCAGTATCCCTATGACATCATAGTTATTAGCGTTTAGCAGGAGGACAAGTTCCTCCTGTTTATTCCCCAAGCTCCTGGCATTTGTGTATAGGCACACAAGTGTCCTCTTGGAGGCCCTAGCATTACCTACAGTTTATTCCAGGGCTGGGGCAGAGGTGGGTTCCCTTAAGTGCCTTGGCCTGCTGGCTTTGCAAGGGTTGCTCAGCGGGCCAGCAGTGGTGGTACTCCCCCCATCCTCCGACGGGCTTAGTTTAAAGCCGGTGGAGCAGGCCAGCCAGTCTGGCTGAGAAGAGCCTCCTGGCCAGTGGAGATAGGTGGAGGCCGCCCCTTCCCAGCAGGTTGCTGCCTCTCTCACCAAAGAGCGGGCTGTGGTCATGGAAGCCAAAGCCTTCCTGATGACAGCAGCACCTCAGTCTTTGGTTAACTACCTGGATCCTCCTCTCCCTCCTCAGCCCATAGCCCAAGACTGGGAGGATCGAAGAAAACACCACCTGTGCCTCCAGACCCTTTAGCCCCACTCCCAAATCCCTGTAGCACCTCATGACCTGCCTGGGAGTGCTCTGAGCCGTATCATTGGTGTCCACATGGATGAGGAGCATAGGGTAGTGGTCAGTGGGCTGGAGGAGCTTTGGGATCTTCTCTGCAGTGTCTCAGATTCTGGCTGCCAGGAAGCAGCAAACCTCCCGGGCTAAGGGGTCAAGGCGGCAGATTACCCCCTCAGTCCCCCTCAGGATGGAATCTCCCACGACAAGTACTTTGCATTTTGTCTTGGGGACAGCAGAGGCAGTAGCTACAGTAAGCACCTGTGTTGCCTGCAGGAGCTGGCAACTCAACAGGCTCTGCTGGGGCTGCAAGAGGTTCATACCTGTTGCAAAGCTCCAGCAGGGGGTGGGGGAGGGAGGGGTGGCCTTGGTGCAGTGGGCCTTGGGGCCCTTGACCAACTTGGTCCAAACCCTGAGCTAGACAGAATGGGAGGTCCCTGAGTCCTCCCTTGTCCTGGAGGGAGACTGTGGTCTACCCTCTGCCTCCCGGGGGAGAAGGGCCCGGCAGTAGGAGTCAATCTCCCCCTCACAGTCCCTGATGGCATGCAGTCTCTGGACTGTGGCCTGGAGCTCCTCCAGCTGGCATGCCAGAGACCCCAAAAGGGAGCAGACCTCACAAGGGGAGGTGGCCATGCTCCTGGGCCCCAGAGCCTGAAAAAGTGACAGGCAGCCCCCGCAGCCGAGAGCCAGAGGCTCCATCTGCGTGGAGCCTGGAACCATGGGCTCTGTCTGGGTGGAGGCCTCTGAAACACCGGGGCGGGGGGACGCAGACCCCGAGGGGACCCTCAGGGTGCAGCACATGCCTACCCGTGTCATGCCACTGGTGAGCTGGCTATGGCTGGGACTGTCTTCCATAGAGGGCTCACAGGCAGGTTCTCGGGCCCTCCCATGCACCCTCCTGCACAAACTCCAGTGCTAACTCACATACTGGGCCCAGGAACATGCCTGTTTGTGCGGCCTGTTCGCGAGGCTCCGTCCGCGAGGCTCCCTGGGTGGCTGGGCGAAGTAGGAGCCGGGGGGGCGACCCTCCTCATCCCCTAACCCCGCTCCCAGCTGTTTAGGTCCCTCCCTCCATGGGCTCCTGCTTACCTGCGGGCAGGCCGGGGCTCGTCAGGCCAGGGGCTTCTTGAGTTCTTTTGTTTTTTCATATACTGGCATTAAACCTACAAATAAAATATCAATATTTTGTGCTTATATTTCTGGAAATATGAAAATCTGAGTATCTCTATATTGCCATTCTTGGAGCCATTTTCCAGTCATTCAGTTTTAGTGTAAGGAACTCAGCAACGTGTTTGAAACTATTTCTAGACAAGTTCTTACAGATCTTTTATTTTACATGAAGACAGAGTCAGCAGACTTATCTGTGCAATTCTGTGTATTCTCTATGAATACCAACAATATCTAGAGATGCACAGGTCATAGGATCACCACATTCATATTAGTTAGTGAGCAGTAAAGCTCCTATTTCTCAGGTCTTTTCTGAAATAGAACTGTAGAATTTCAAGATGAATTTCCTAATCTTAAGTAACCTTTGAAAAGCACTTAGTTCAAATGCTTGTGACCCAAATCTATAAAGACTCTATGGAGACAGGTGGTATAGAGATAAAAGTAATAATTCGGAGACACTCCCTAATTTAAAAGAGTTGGAAATTGGGAGATTGTCCCCCAGGGAGTAGCAGTTACTTAATCAGACAGAGACAGAGGCTCATCTATTGCTGCACAATAAAACATGTTTAGTTCTTCTCATTCAAGCCTGACACGTTTAGTTCTTCTCATTTAGCCCAGTGATCAGTACAGGTGCAGTTTCGACACAAGAAAAGACATAACAGAACCACACCCACAACTTCAGTAGCAGTGACAGGTAACAGTATTAATTCAAAATTAATACTGGATTACCAGTTAGCACCTAAAGACAATACTAAAATCCTTCCAGAGGAGTATCTCTGGGGAAAAATAATCCTATATTTAAAAACTGTAAAAGTAGAGATGGGTTGAAGCCAAACCTCTTGAGCTATGTGGGCACTTCCACACATGCAGGCACATGTGTTTACAGCAGCTCAAACAGGAGCGGGACAAATTTGAGGTGGGGATTTTTGCATCGACGCACATGCTTGGAAAAGCACTTTGGTGTGGGGAAAGTTGTGTGACTTGGGGCAAAATAACCCTGCCCAGGTCCTCCCAGATCTGCAGCCAGGGAGAGCTAGAGCCTGGGGCTAGCACCTGTTCTGGCCCCAGCAGTATAAAAAGCTGCCCTGGCAAGTAGCTCAGGGATACTTGCTTTCAGGAGCTTCTGGGAGCTTTTTAGGAGCTTCTGGCCTTGCCCCTTCCTGCCTCAGTCTGCCACTCCTGCTCCTGTTACTGCTGTTGCCACCACCCCCCATGGGAGCAGGGAGGTGTCCTGTGCCACATGCCTGGCGGGGGCACCGCATCCCCACCCTACTGCACCACACCCCAGCACTGCACCCCAGCTTTTGCACTCTGACCTGTTGCCCAGCCTGATGCCCAGCCACACCTGGGGGACAGCCCAGGGAGAGGGCCTGCATTGCTTGTGGGCCCCTCCCTCACCACCACTGTTGGCACCTAAGGGTGCCTGCCCTCCTTTGCCCAGGTCAGCTGGGTCAAGAGCTTTGGCCTGACAGTGTGTGATGAGTAGCAGGTGGGCTCACTCCCCCCTGGACTCCAAGGGACTCACTGAAGCACGGGCTCACTGCTCTACCTGGGGAGCTACCTGTCCCCCATGGACCCCTCCCCACCAGAGAACTGGCATCAGCTGGACGTAAGGGTGGTGGAGTGACTCCAGGCATAGCAGAACTGCTGCAGTGTGTCTCCCTGCATGGGAGAGCACTGGTGTTGAACCAGCTGGTCCTGTAAATGCTCTGGCACTGCTTCCACACCCTGCCAGTGACCCCTGAGGTTCTGGCTGAGTTCAGAGATGGGCGCTGGAATTTTTCTGGCCGGGACAGCACTGGGTTGATGCGCAGGTCCTGAGCCTCCCCTTGCAGGAGGGCAGCCAGGGCCTGGTTTGCCTGTGAAGACAGGTCCTGATGTTCTGCTTTCAGGCACTGCTATCCAGTGTCAATAGCCACGTGGCATGGGGCCACCTTGGGCAAGCCTTCCTCTGCCACTGCTGGGGGCTCTGTTAAGACTGGCAGCTCCTCATCCTGTGGAGGTTCTCCCTGCAGGACCTGCAAGGGCTGCCAGAGTTCTACCAGGATCTCCTCCAGGCCTGGAGTCTGGTCTCCACCTGCAGGTCCCCTGCGGCACTCGCTCAGGGCGCCGACATGCTTATCGAGCCCCTCCTCTGGAACCTCTAGCTGGAGGTACCAGCAGTGGAGGCTCCCTGGTTGTGACAGAGTCTGGTCCTGGGTGGTATCACCTGTATCAGAGACCTGGACTATGATAGACCTGGTGGGCTGGGTCCTGCATACACAGGCCCCATCCATGGTTGCGCCAAGCCACTTCCATGTATGCAAGACCCAGCCCAGTGAAGCAGGTGGTCCCTATGAGTGATGTGGGGCCCCGGGTGACAGCCCAAATGACCCCAAGCTGCCTGAAAGCACATGGTGCTTCATGGTGCCCTGCTAAGCCAGGCCGCACCCATGCGATGTAGCCGAGGCAGCGCGGGTGCCAGGTGGCCAGGGCTGAGCCGTACTTCCCTCCGCTGCCCCATGCCACACGGGGGGGAGGGGTGTGCTATGAGTCCCTGAGTGCCCCAATCACCACTACTGCTAATGGTGAACTGGGGGGGGGGCTGGAGCCGTGTGGGGGGAAGATGGAAGAGCTGGGGCCAGCTGGGGGGCATGTGGGCCTTGTGGGGAGCAGGCAAGGGATCCACCCCTCCTGAGCTGCCCCCTCCCATGTGGAGGATTTCTATCCCAGCCTCATCCAGGTCTCCTTCACTAGTTTTTGTTGTTTTTCCTCTCCCTCCTTTAAACATGGTCCCCTCATCTGTCTATCCTGGTGGCTAAGCAGCTCATTGAAGTAAGTGAGAAGCCCCTTTGCCTACATGACTGGATTCACACACCTGGGTGGGGACTTAAACTCTCCATTTTTCTAAGCAATGACTTCATGGCTGGGAGGGGAGGCAAAAGCCACTGTTCCTCTGCCTGGTAACCAATGATGCATTTCAAATTGGTTGGCTGGTGGCCAACCTCTGCTGGTCTTCATTGGATCAGGTAAATGAGCTCAGAAGTTCTATACAGGCCAAGACTGCCCAGGGGGAGGGGAAGCAGCCATGATGAAGACACTGAGAGCCGCTGAAGATCTGCAGCTCTCTCTCTCTCTCTCGAGAAACATATGGACACACTATTCATAGATGTTAGGGTGAGAAGGGACCTCAATAGATCATCGAGTCCAACCCCCTGCATAGGCAGGAAAGAGGGCTGGGTCTAGATGACCCCAGCTAGATGCCTATCTAACCTCCTCTTGAAGACCCCCAGGGTAGAGGAGAGCACCACCTCCCTTGGGAGCCCGTTCCAGCCCTTGGCCACTCTAACTGTGAAGAAGTTCTTCCTAATGTCTAGTCTAAATCTGCTCTCTGCTAGCTTATGGCCATTATTTCTTGTAACCCCCAGGGGCGCCTTGGTGAGTAGAGCCTCACCAATTCCCTTCTGTGCCCCCATGATGAATTTATAGGCATCCACAAGGTCGCCTTTCAACCTTCTCTTGCGGAGACTGAAGAGGTCCAGGTGCCCCAGTCTCTTCTCATAGGGCTTGGCCTGCAAGCCCTTAACCATACGAGTGGCCCTTCTCTGGACCCTCTCCAGGTTATCCACATCCCTCTTGAAGTGCGGCCCCCAAAATTGCATGCAGTATTCCAGCTGCGGTCTGACCAGCGCCTGATAGAGGGGAAGTATCACCTCCTTGGTTCTGTCACCCGATAGAGGGGAAGTATCACCTCCTTCTGTTCACTATGAACTGCCTGTCTCCAGATGAAAGCTCTATCAGCACAGTGCTGGCCCCAGCAGCCTTTCCTGGAGTCCTGGGGGCCTCCTGGGGCTGCAGAAGCAGTGATCCTGCTGGGTGGACCCTGGCTGGCAGCCGCAGTGCAGTTCTGGGCAGCCCAGCTTTATTTTTCAGCAGCATACACTGCCCATGCATGCGCTGCTTTGTTTTTTGGGTTTTTTTCTGTGGGGTTTTTTGACCCCTGGAGCAGCACACACATGGGCACTGTGCCCTTGCAGCATACAGAATGCCTGGCTGTGTGATATGTGGTGCTGCAGACATGTTTGCGATGCTAGTCTCACACAGTCACAGAATACACTCATCTGGATGCGCCCATAGGAGCATGTTTACATGCGGTCTGGGGGGTAGGGTGACTTTAGTTAGAATGGTTCTGAAAGCTGCTCTAAGTAAAGTGCCGCAGCATCTCGAGTATCAGCATCACTGAACGAGCTAGTAAAGTGGTCCTGACACCATTTTGAAGTGCGGGGATGCTGATGCATGAGATGCAAAGGCTGGCTGGAGCATGCTAATTAGCACACTGCAGCAGACTTGATTCATGGAGTCTGCTCCAACACACTGTAATTACAGTGCATCAAAGCAGCCTCCCAGCACATCTACAGACACCCATAATGTTGGAACAGTTTCAGAGCAGTCATAGGTTAAAGCTTAGTGCCACCTCAGACCTGTACAACTGTGAATTGCCACTAGAGGGCCTGACAAGCAGAGGCATGGACAGCAGCTAGGACTCTTGTCTCTCCTCTTCAGCTGGAGGGTGGCATGCAGCTCAGAGGTGCAGAAACTACCATGTGGCTTCCCTCATTCTGCAGCCAGCAGGAGCCAACCGGTGCTATATGTGGGAGGGCAAAAGTCTTGAAAAACAGCTGCTTGAAATGAATGAGCAGGAGAGAGAATTAAAGAAGTAAAGGGAATGGAGTGAAAAAAAGAATAAAAAAAAGGAAGGACCAAAATCTTGCACATTTCATTGAATTTAGTCAGGGCCAGTTATGTTAGGGCTCATATTGGAGCAGAGCTGAGACCCAGTGGGCTCGCTGCATGGATGCAACGTTGAGGCAGCACTGAGACTCAGCAAGCTCACGGAATGCAACACCACAGCATTGTTCCCTTCACAGAGGTAGGTAATAGGGTGGCTGTTGCTGTTTGCATGGGGGTGCTAAAGTAAGCAGCAAACTGGTAGCTGAACCTGGTGCTCGGACTGGTCAGGGTATGCTGGGGTCCTTTCCCATGAGGAGTGTTGGCTTGGGGCCAGCATCACTCCCCTGGATAACAGAGTTCAGAGGGGGTTGAAAGTTTGCCCACAGAGCAAAGAAGTGGGAAAGGCTAGGAATAGCGCATCCTGGGATGCTGAAGGTATGAAAATAGACCATTTCATCTTCCTGGAGCAGACTAACAATACCCTGGAACAAGCTGGGTAAAATGTATCACTGATAACCCTCACTTAAATTGGCATAACTTGAGAGCATTTAGAAAGTACTTTGTACAGATTAACACCTTTTAGTAGGTGAATGCTCCCATTTTAAGTGTTTTTATGATTGTTTAAAGGTCACCTGTGATATCACCCTTGCATACAACACATCTCATAGATAATATGCATCTGACTGAAGGAAAAATGAACTTTCCAGGTGTGTCTACACGTTCAATAATGTGCCATAATTATGGTACATTAAGTTTAGTACTGGTAATGGCAGGTACTTACTTAATGTGTTGCAACCAGTACTACTGCACATTAATGCAGATGAATGCTTTTTTAGTGACATTAATATACATTAGACTAAATCTACTGTGCCTTAGCGTATTAGCATGGGTTCTGCCCACCGTTCTAATGCACCGTAGAATTAGTTTTCTATGCATTAAGCATCCATGTTTATGTAACATCCTTGAAGTAAGTGAGTAACAGCAGCAATAGACCTTGCTCCTAAGCCTGATGCCAGCCCTGCATGCCAGCTCCAGGTCCAAGACTGGGGTCATGTCATCTGCTCTGTGGGCTCCCTGCAGGTTCAAAAGTTTGGTGGCAAGGGAGCAGTGGTAGCATTAATTACTGTGTATCTCAGAGCCCTTTGACCACCGTTGGCAGAGCCTGCTCTTTACCATATTTCCATGCATATAATGCATATACCAGTTTCCACCAGCTGTTTTTTTTTTTTTTTTTGGGGGGGGGGTTGGGGAAGTTTCATATTATATGTAAGAAAATATAGGAATTTAATGAGGCAGCATGGACTAGTGCTGAAAAGAATTTAATTCCATAGCTGATTACCATATAACACTATTTAGGTCTGAGGGAGTGGGAGGTTTATCTCAGTTTACCCACGTAGAACTGGGATACCATTTTATTTACTCAGAGGAGTAAAGCTCATGTTAATTAATACAGTAATTCACATACTTTCGGGTCTTGGGATGAAGTATGCTAGCTAACTGTGAAGCCCGTTATATAAGTTTAACTTCGGTTACATACCAGTCTAGCATGCAAATGCAAGCATGCACAAACCCACATCCCAGATCTTCATGAATTAAACTTTAGTGGGCTTAACAACTTGGCAATTTTTGCCACTTTTCTCATTTCTAGATGAACCCTTTCTTCGATCAAAGATGATGAAGTGAAATGAAATTATGAGAGGCAGAAAACACAGAGACTGAGAAGTGACCCAGGAATCTTAATTTTCCTCAATCACTGCTGTAACGGAATGCAAGTCTGCAGCAGCAGGGGTGAAATTATAGTACAAATTACCATGCTATGCCAGATAAATTATTCTCTGCAGCACAATTATTAAGTGATAGATAAATAACTAACACTGTAGGACTGATTGACAAAATATAAGTGACCTGGAGCTAAGCAGGGCATCATGGAAATAGTATTGCATAGCTACTAATATTTTAACACTAAAATGAGATTTACCACAGTATGAGAGTTTTAAAATAGTGTATGGCTATGCCAGCTACAAGTTAACCAGGTACTAAAAGCTCTTAAATGTAAGAACCCCCGAAATATTACGTGTTCCATCTAAATGGATTTAAAAAAACCTGCTATTGTATTGGACAATAATTCAGGTTCATTCTCTGGGTGAACATCAATGTAAGCTTCAGGCTTGGTAGGAACAGACATAAGGTTCTCTTACCCTCTCCCCCCACGCCACTGCTTATGAGAAGACATTACTCCTTTTCAATGTTTTAAAAGACTGTTGGTCAATATTCTCCAGGGCAGAACAGTAGCAAATAACCCTCTAGGCTTGAAAGTAGAGCTACCAAAGAGAAGCAAGTGCCAGGACCTTGTTACATGTTCATTTTAGATGGTTTCCGGAGCTCTCAGCCCCTGTATTGTCCACATAATAACATGTGGAATTAGTTTTAAGCACTCTTTCAGCAGCTTAAAGTTACGCCACTCCAGTCTAGGTTTCTCTCTGATCTGTGCTACACAGCTCATGCTACTACCCATTAGCATAAACACTCCCCCATCCACCACCACCCCCTTCCACTGCTTGCCTGGATCCAGCCTGCTGTCCCCCCTCTCCCTATCCAATTGGGCCACTGTCCTGCCACTGCTAGCCCAGATCAGGCCTGCTGCCCCCCTCTCCCCTCCCTTACCAACCCAGATAGTCACTACTGTCCCCCCACCCCAGCACCCCAGATCCCTGCTCACCCCCTTTCCACCCTCAAGCTTACTTTAGGCTGCTAGCACTGTGTCAGGGGAGCAGTCAGGGAAGGGGAACTCGCCTGTCCAGCCCTCACCACCACTGTTACCACTACCACTCTCTGGACTGGGCTTAGCCCAAAGAAGTGCAGCAGCTTGGTGGCAGCAGCAGCAGCAACAGTGACAGGGACCAACAGCAACAGTGACTTCTCCCTTGGAGCAGTACTGGAAGCCAAAAGTAAGCCAGGAGGGAAAGGAGGGGAGCTCTGGGGGCCTGCTGCCCCCTTCACCCCCCTCCCCCAATTAGGCCTACCCCCCAGAACTCCAGATCCCTGTTAAACACCACCCCTCTCCACCCCCCACTTCTGCCAACTTACTTTTGGCTGATGGCATTGATCCGGGGGAGCTGGCAAGCATGGGTGACTGGTGTTTCCCAAGTCTGGGGGGGGCACCAGTGTGGCACGACTGGGGGCGGGGTCCCCGCAGTGGCCAGCCGGCGACCGGGGGCAGTGACCGGGGGGGGGTGGACTTCTGCCTGTGGAACTTCCACTGCCGAAATCCCGCTGGCAGAGCCGATTTCAGGGTGGGAGCACAAGCACTCTCCATGCCCCCCTAGCAGCTGAGTGCTCACTGTCAGGTGGGGCACCAGCAGTCTCAGGGAGGGCACGTGCCTCCCTGTTCCTCCCCTATGCAGGCAAGGAAGGGGAACCTGCCTGCCCAGCTGCTGCTGCCACCACCACTTTCTGGGTTTGATGGGGGGCCACAAGTAAACTAGGGGATGTGGGGGGAAGGGGGTGGACCACAGTGCTGGAGGGGAAGAAGGTAGCCTTGGGACAGTGGGAGCAGGGGCAAACCCAGAGGGAGAGTTCTGGGGCCAGGGGGAAGCCTGAAATGGGAGTGGAGAGGGAGTGTTCTTACCTTTCAGTCCTCAAAGACTCTTCTGGCTTGAATATGTTACTGCTCTCAACTCAAGCTAGCACTAACACAGATCAACATTTGAGCAGTTCAAAGCATAGCATGTAACAAAGCTCTCAGTCTACTGACCAAACAATTCTAGGGAGCTCCAGAAAGGAGCTCCTTTGGATAAGTCTTTTCCATTCCTGTAACAGTTAGGAACATCTCCCATTGGATTACTTTCATCCAGAGGAATTTTACAGCAGTCAGTAATAGTCTTGAGAGAACAACTCTTGATTTCTGACTGTTCAAGAAGTAAATCTGGCTTTTTCATACAGTAAGGCAGAATAATGGGGCACTAAGGACATTATGGTCTATTCTATTATCAAATTATACCCTGGCTGTTGGCCAGAAGGATACTACTGGATAGTAAAATACCTGATGCCAGTTGTTGCACCTAGCCTATTCTGTAGATCTCCAATATAAGAAGGAGCTGGGCCACAGAATACAAGGTTTTACCAACTCATAATTGATTGCTTAAAATGAGGCATAATTGTATCTGTTTCCTGAGATAACTGGAAACCTCTTCACTCTTGGATCTCTTTGTTCCAAAAAATAAGACATTTCAAGTTCTTCATGTTTGAAGGCTGAATACATGTATTTGTGGCATGATAAAAATCACTATGGCCATATAGTAATCATGCAGTTATGACATTCTGAGGAATCTGTGTATATAAAACTCCTGAATTATCTTTAATTTTAGGAAATGATGGTGTGACTGAATGCTGCAGTATATAGTAAATTGGATATAGCAGTTTGCCACCATGTATCACTGATCCTGTAAGAAAGGAATTCAGAAGAAAGTCATAAACCTCAACAGCTCTACCCTGGGTGGATAGTGAGTTAGCTAAAGGAAATGTCTAATCAGGCAGAAAGTTAATTCAACCAAATTTATCTGCAGGGTAGGGAATATTCCCAAACAGAAGAACAGAAGTACAGAGATGTCAGCAAACAGATTTAATCAGACAAAAAATGTCTGGGGCAGAGGACAGGAACAAAAATCACAGAATTTTAGAGATAATTGAATTTTGACTGCCAAATTAGCAAATGTCAAAGGAAGCTGACTGGAGGAGGCACTGTAGATTGTGTGTACCAGGAAAGAAGCCACAATGAGGGAGATCTGAGAGATATAGGGGCTTGGAAACTTGAAAGGACACTGCCCCAAGCCCGGACAAACCTTTCAAAACAGTGAGGAAAGAAATAGCATATAGGTAGTTTATATAAACCTTTCTATTTCTTGTGCTGTCTAAGTAAACAGTGACTGGTTTTGGAACCTTTTGTGTGTGCTCTGTATTCTTCATGCACCTTCCAGAGAAGAGCTGCACACCAGTGCCAGCTAGGTTTGAGCTCTGAGAAAGAGGTGTTATTTGGGAGTCTGGTGGAACTAGTACTTTCATGGCTTACACAATGGACAACAGGATCTCAGGTCTCAGAAAGGTTGCTAGACTAGGGTTATGGCTGTAGTAGACAACCAGAAGCCCTTCTTTACAGCAGTGAAAACTTGCCAATTGTATACATTACGGCAACCCCACTTTTGATAGTGATTGCATTTGTCAGGTTGTAGCAGAAGGGTCAGTGCTCCTACTACTTTAAGAGCAGGCAGGCTGCAAATGAAGCAGGCAGCAGGTGACAGGAGACAATCAGGAGTCACATGACCCAAAAGGAGGCTAGGCTTGCAGTATATAAGCACAGGCCTGAGGTGGACAGGCAGTCTGGCCCTGGAAGTTGCTGAAAGAATATCTCCTATGTAGGATGGCTGCAGCTCCTGAATGATATTTAGGAGATTACAGTAACATCTGGAACTCTGGGAGGGATTAAGGGGAGAAGGTCCAAGCAGGCTCAGGAGCAGGGCCAGGGCCCAGGAGCAGAGCTAGAGCATGGGTAAAGGAGGAAGAAAGGATCAGGATGGGTCCAGCCACTCTGAAGTAGAACAGAGATGGGACCAGAGAATGTCTGGTGCCTGGAGTTGGGGGGGCGGGGAGAGGAAGGGCAGGAAGGTCTGGTGCCTAGGAGGGACTAGGTACCCAGGAGTAAAATGGAGATGGGACCAGAGCAGGTCCAATGCCTGGAGGTGTTGGGGGTGGGGGGACCAGAAAGGTCTGGTGCCCAGGGGGGACTACGTACCTGGGAACAGTGTGGAGATGGGAACCAGGGTGGGCTCAATGACAGAAGTAGAACAGACTCAGACTCGAGAGTAGGACAGGAGCACATGGGAATTTGCTTGGGAATCGCTGGGGCAGCCTCCCTTTTCTGAAAGGTATAAGTACATCAAGGCATGGCAGAAAAACAGAAAGGGAGGGCCAGGGTAAAGCAAGGGCTGAGTAGCCACCAGGGGGTATCACAGCCATCCCTGGGACGGGCCTTTGTTACAAAGGTAGATCTTGAATATAAAAGTGATGTTTTAATTTTAATTTCTGAGAATGTTACAGAAATTATGGATCCTTATCTTCAAACTCAGGTATAGCTTGCAGGAAAAGAGACAGGACTTTATCACAAGGTGTTATATACCACAGTCTGCACACAAAAAAATGCAGATCTTGATTTCAAGGAAATATAGAATAAACTAAAAAGGGATAGGGAAAACTGGAAAAATAGTAAGGAGATTATCTAGACACATACAAGATCATGAAGATTCCAGATGCAGACAAAGTTATATTTCAAAGTGGTCCAAGCTGAGGAAACAAGGCTCAGATCCTCGAAGGTATTCAGCCATCTAAGGAGAGTTATGCACCTAAGTACCTTTGAGGATCTTAGCCTAAATGCTTTAGTTTAGGTAATTCCCCCATTATTTATGTTCAAGTTACATAATCAAAGAACTGCTAACAGATGAGCTGATGGCAAGTTATTTAACCCAATGTGAAAGCTCACACCAATATGTTAATGACTCAGTTGTAAATTATACTGGCTGCATCTACATGAGATGCTGACTGCGCAGTTGTTACTGAGCAGTCATTTAGTACTTGTGTATGTAAGTACTAAATGACTGTGCAATAACCAGATCTACTGCACAGTAACATCCCCAAATGGCTTTTTGGTGATGCTGACTGCACAGTAGCTCATTACTACTGCACAGTAGCATCACATCATGCTTCATGCCTTGCGATGCTACTGCGCACTAGCAATAAGCTACTGCTCAGTAGTAACAAGCTTCTGCACAGTCAGCGTCTCATGTAGACACAGCCTCCAAGTCATATTCAGTGCCCACCATATTTACAAATGTCAAAAATCATTTTCATTTTGGACAGCATTCTTCCTTCTTACTTATACTACTTATATGCCTTACAGTTAGCCAATAAGGAACGTCATTATCCATCAAAGGGATCTTTTTTTTCCCCTCTGCAGTGAATCTGATCCAAAGGCAGAAATAAAGCACAGAAGCTCAGAAAACTCAGAATTCCTACAGAGAAAGTCAATTGTGCCCATCATTAATAACTTGACTTGTTAGATTCCGTGGGTAGAAGAAGCCACAAGAAGTAGGCAGCATGGTTAACTTACTGTCTCCTTAACGCAGAACAGAATGCTGGCAGGTGACAGTAAATAGAAAGAGATTGAAGAAGATGGCTCTCTGGAGAAAGGCCCTTGTCAGAACTTTTAGAACACAAGGAAAAGAAAAGCAGATTTTTGTTTTCTTGTTTTCAAGTCAATCTTGAAACTGAGTGTAGCTCTATAGGGAAGAGAATGGTTCCCTGGGGGAATCAGAGCAGATGTAAAACTCAAACAGAATGGAGAAAAGGGAAAAATGGATATTTTCCTTCTAAAGGATTACTTTCACAGTTGTATGTCTAAAATTGAAACTGGTGGAGGGGGTGAGATGCTCTAAAATCCTGAGTTTCCTAAATTATTCAAATGAATATGATGACACAATTTTTTGACCACAGGAAATTTGACTACAGATGTAGAAGCTCTTGAAAGTTTTTACCTGAATGAATTCCCCAAGTTTTTAAAGCGAGTCTGTGGCAGAAGGAAGAAGAGAACCCAGTGTCCTAGAATACTTGTAGACTATTGCATTATACACTATATAACTTTCACCTTCATGCCTTGAGTATTGTGTATCCTATACAATGAGGCAGATGCCCCAAAGAAAGAATATTGCACAAGCATGTAATCAAAGACTGTATCATAATGGATGCCCACAAGAGGGCTGATTTGGAAAAGTTAGAAAGTTTCTCCTCTCCCAACCAAATCTCCTAAGTCCTAGCCCAAATACAAATATAAATTTAAAAATTATTATTAAATCCCTATTATTTAATAAGAGCGTGCAAAGCAGGCCCTATTCAATTTGGATTCAGCCTGAATCAGGAACAATGATTCGTTTCGTTGATTCAGATCACTGTCCCTGACTCAATTTGGTTGAATCTGAATCTGAAGATTTGATGCTGATTCAGAGAATCAGCTATTTGGACACAGACACAGCTTTAAAAGTTTTTTCTACATACCTTGAGGTAGCAGGCACGGCTTGTGAATGCTGCAATGCTGGGACCGATGGAGCATCCCCAAGGAGTGCAGGGGGGCCCACCATGTGCTCGGCAGCGAATCTGGAAGTGGACTGGAAGTACTTCTGGTCCGCTTTCGGGTCTTCTGGGGAGCACACTGCCCTCCCCCCCATGCCTCCCCTGCTTGATGATCAGCCTCAGGGGGACCCTGGGTGCCCTCCCCAGACCTAGGAGGCACCAGTTACCCAGCTGGGGGAGGCGGGGGGTGCCCTGTAAACTCCCTGGCAGACCCCGAAGAGGACGGACCAGAAGTGCTTCTAGTCCACTCCCAGGCCTGCTGCTGAGCACACTGGGGACCCCCGCACTTCTGTGGGACGCTCCATGTGCCCCAGCATTGCAGCGCTTATGAGCCCCTGCTACCTAGAGGTATGTAGAAAAAACATTTACAGCTGTGTCTATCTCCAAATCTTTCCGAATCTCTTCAAATCGATTCAGAGAGATTGAAGGGTCCTCTGATTTGATTCGGATTCAGAGATTTGGCCACTGAATCAGGCTGAATCTCTGCCAAATTGAATCAGAGACTGAAGCTTCACACAGCCCTATTATTTAATACTTTCTGCTTGGAACTGTTTCAAAAGTAGCTACATTTCTCTGCAGCAGTTGTCCACCTTGGTATTCACTTCTTTCTATTTAATACTGCTTAACAAAACAGCATATAGTTCTGTTCTTAATTGGTAAAGACATATGGAAGAGGACTGGTGGTTCCATGAAGTCCTGCAAGTGTTAGCAGATCACTGTCATTTTCAATGTTCAGGTCTCCCAAAATGGCAGGTTGTTGCCTTTCAATCCACCCCACAAAAAAAAACAACAAATCATCATCACAGAAAGAAATCAACTGGGAGCAGGTGGTTTTAAGCAAATCAAATTATATTTTCTGCTTCACTGGACTGCCTTCTCTGCACAGTGAGACCAGTCCTAGACTGTGTGCCAGACCCAGAGAGCTGCTATCAGCAAACATGTCTGAATCCAGGGGTCTTGATGAGAAAGTGACTGAGAACAAGTTGCTTAAAGTATAAGGTAATGATTATATTAAAATGAGCAACTAAGCTTTAGTATAATATGTCATACAATAGACTAATGTAATGCTGTTTTAGCTGCTCTTCTTATAGACAGACATATCTGAAATCTCACTGTACCAGCTATAGTCATTATAAAGACTCAGCCACTTCCTTCTAAGACTGAAGAAGGAAATTAAATTAGAATAAGGAAACAATATTATTCTTAAAGATTCTCTTTCTGTTTCACTGCACAGCTTCTGTCTAGAGACTTCCCCAGTACCCTCTTCTGCCTGGATGTTTCTGCTTCTGTGAGGTTTAAAGAGACAGTATATGTCCTCAGAGTCTTTACCAAAGGGTTGTCATACTGAAGAACTGACTAAGAGCTCCATACCAAATAATGTGTGTCCTTGTTCAAGGTAGATGATATTTTTTCACTACATGCAGACTTAAAGGGTAATCATAATATTCAAAGTGTGGATGTTGCAGCTCACTCTTTAGTAGTGAGGAGAATAAATCATTTTACAGCGCTCAGTACTAAGTTGTCTGTTTTTCCCCTATAGCAGTGGCCTGCAAAGGCTAAAGTCATCCAGCCTCTGGCCTCCTTGCTGAGACAGTCAGCAGAAGCATCAGTCATGCTGGACTAGAAATTGGACTGAAACTAGTAACATTTAACATAAACTGTATCATAGTGACTTATTGTCACTATGAGCCAGACCTAGGGATAGAAGCCAACTCTAGCATTTTATTAGGGTACTCTACCTGGAGCATTTTGATTTGGAAAAATAGTCCAAATAGAATAGCATATTGGAAAGCTAACAGATATCTGAGCTCATTAAGAGGAGGAGGCAGTGTGGCAGCATTCCCAAATCTCAAGACTGACTTCCATCCAACTAGGTGGCTTGAGCCATTTTGGAACCTGTACAGCTCTGTCCAATGGCAAATTTACACTGCCCTAGTTGGCACTAACAACCATTTCCCAAGGAATATCTCTGATATAAGGGTACTTTATGCCAGAGAGAGCCAACTGCATCAACTCTGAACCAGGTGCAGGAGCATTCTTGGGAAGGCTAAGGCTAGAAAGTGAAACAGCCAAGGCTGTACTACACCTCAGCAATTGCCTGCTGCCACAATTCCTGTACGAACTATGGCTCAGGACTGTTCTAAACTGTGCCAGGGCTACAGTAGCTCAAACCATAAGAAACACAAATTGACTTCTCCCAGCCCCTACACAATAACTTAACTTTTATCTTGAGAAGGTGGAGGCTTTCTCAATACCCAGTCTTCCTTAATTCTTTAATTCCTCATAAAGGAAGCTGCAAAGGAAGGAGGAAAGCAGTAACAGCACTCACACTCAGCACACTTATCCAGTCACTGCTTGTGCTGCCATTACATTCATTTTTCAGTGAAGCAGTTTTACTTGTATAAGTCCGTTTTGTAGCCAGGGGTCAATCACTGTTCCTGAAGGTGGATTCAGGCTGCAAAGTACCATAAAAGAATGGTAGGAATAAAAGTATGAAGCCTAAAGTGCCTCCTTGGGATGGATTAGGACTCAAATCCCATCACTGACATTGCCATTTAGTTGGGCATTTGTCTATTTTGCTGGTGGGCTGGCACCAGTGGAATCCTTTCCTAAATGCAGGGAACGCTTGGAGCTTTTTCAAAAGTAGCTACATTTCTTTGCAGCAGTTCTCCAGGTTGGTATTCACGTCTTTCTATTTAATACTGCTTAAGAAAATAGCATATAGTTCTGTCCTTAATTGGTAAAGACATATGGAAGAGGACTGGTGGTTCCATGAAGTCCTGCAAGTGTTAGCAGATCACTGTCATTTTCAATGTTCAGGTCTCCCAAAATGGCAGGTTGTTGTCTTTCAATCCACCCCACAAAAAAAAAAAATCATCATCACAGGGAGATGTGATGGGTGAAAGGTGAAGAGGAAAAAGATAGTTCAAAGATTAAATTTCCACGTCCCTGAACTAACTTCTTCAGATCATGCTCCTCTGCAAGCAGCTTGAGTCATGAGTTACCTGGTGGAGCCTACTTTACTGACCATTATGCAGTGATTTCTGGTTACCACACTAAGGAACTGAAAATGGCATTAAGCAAAGACCTCTCCTGGAAAGGAGAGAAAATGTGTTAAGCTGGAGGTCTAACTGGAGTTTGTCTAAGATCCTTCTAGAGGAGCAGCACTGGAGCAGCAGCTTGCTTACACTTTGCAAAGCTGTGTAGCATGTTGTCATACACCAAGATTAGATTAAGTCACTTGTCAAAGGATCCTGTGGTGGAGCCAGGGAGTGAACTCAAGTCTCTGAGGGCCAGTACCCTTGACCCTCCATCTGAAATGGAGGGCCCCTGACCCTTCATTGATCCTCCATCTATAGATCTCCATCTAGAGACCCTCCTTGGCCCTTGACCCTCCATCTAGAAATCTCCAAGCATGCCAGCTGATGCCATACTAACAGTACTCAAAAACACATCCTACATAATAAGTATTTCAGCTTCTTGACATATTTTTCAGAAAAGGGTGGGTAGCTGGCATAAACACTATGATCTCCAGTTGAATGATCATGGCTACAAAGTTTGATAATGCTCTCTGTTGCTTGCTACAGAATTTCACTGACCTTATTTGATTCTCTGGAAGTATGGAGTCTCAATGCAATGTTTCTTTTTTTGGCAGGTGCTAAAAATTGTTATAAGATTGAAATTAAATTAAACATGGCAGAAATAAATCTCTTCTTCTTCTACCAATGAAAGGGTTCTGCTCTTTGCTCCCTCTCTATATCCACTCTGCTTTCCTTCTATAAATGCTAAACATTATTTCTTCTGAAAATGTTTCACAAATCTTAAGGCTGCTAAACCAAAATGACCCAAACCCATATACCTGACTCCATACATATCTCAAACCCAGGCCATTTGAAGTAGTGACCAGAAGGAAAATAGCCATGAGACTTATACGGAGTCAGTATTTGAAAGGGATATTGAGCTTAGGAACAGGTACCAAGAGAGATGAGCTTTTAGTTTTGTGAAGTAATATGCAATGTAGTCTCTTCCCCCAAATGAAAGCAACCAGCTGAACTATACAAGTTCACAGCCACACAGAGTACTCCAGAAACCAGTCACCAACTATTGGCTTTCAGTTCCCTTTGACCATGTCATCTTATATAAGTTGGCTTGTGTGGCCAAAGGGCTGCTAGGCTTAGAGGATCCAAATAGTGGCAGAAACTCCAACCCTGACAATCTGGAAATGGGCTGGAGCCAAGCCCTCAAGGGGCAGCTCTAGGAATGCTCTGCTTTAGCGTCTCTTTTGAGGTTTCTCTCTCAATCTGCTTGTTCCAAACAGTGAGATGTTGGGGGAGGGAGACACACCATCAGAAATAAATGAGTAATGGCAAGAGGCAGCAATTGGGCTCAGCATGTTCTACTAATACACACCTGATAAAAAGCATATTTTTTCGTCTCACTGTGAGTGACCAGTTTTATTAACATTGAATGATAATGTAGAATAACTGTGGGGGGAAAATGTTTAAAATAATAAAAAAGACACTCAGCAGGTGAGCAAGATTGTTTTTAATAAATTCTGGAAAAGAAATATATCTCTGGGACTTTCCTTCCCCACTCTTCTTCAGAGTGTAACAGCTGAGGAGTCTGGTGGTGTCAGTCTTACCAGCAGGAGGCCAGTGACAGGGTCAGCAGTGTGGTTGATGACTGAAATAAAATCTCAAAGAGAAATAATGTAATGCAGGATGCCTAATATTACAGATGATGTGGGGGAGATGGGCAGCACAGGGGCAGTACAAATATTTCACAGAACAAAAAAAAACAACCCCCCAAACTCAGAGACTAATCAGAATGACAGTTCTGCTAAAAATCAAGAAGAATATGATTCTGCCAAAGTCAGGACTTATTGAATTACCAGTGAGAACTGAACTTTATTACTGTTGTACATTTCTCTAATGGGCCTGACGCTCAGATATAGCTGGACAATCCTGGAGACTTAAGATCAACACCCCCCTGGCCAAAAAAGTGAACATAGTCAACCTACCGCGTTTCTTCCATAATAATGCGTGCTGAACTCCTTATAGCTTCTTTCCAGCACAAAACTGTCTCAGGGTTAATATGCAATAGCAATGTCACTCCCACAATTACTGGCTTTAGTAGCAGTTTGATGGATGTGTAGCACATTAAAGATAGATTTTCACACTTCAGTGACACTTTTGCTTGTATGGTAAAAAATTGTCATTCATGCCTAAAACTTTAAAAACTGTTTTTCTGCAACGTGGAGTGTTATTTTCTGACACTCATCCCCAGAAGCCAACATCTCAGAGTACTCACTCTTCTGGATGGGAAGGAGCAACCCAGGAGAGCTGTGGAGCCCTTTGGGGAGGAATCTCACTGGAGTTCTTATCAAAGTGCTGCAGCAACCCTCTTAAGAAGTACACTTCCTGTTTGTCAGAGTGAAGTGGAAAATATTACCAACTCTGTATCTAATAGCTTCTGCCTTTCCTGCCAGGCATGTAGGGTAACTGGCTGCGATTTTCCAGTCCCAGCACATGCAAACCAGGCTGGGAATTCCCAGTCATCCCATTTCATGTGGGAAAAAAAATTCCCAACAATTTTTCCTTCTGATTGCCTTTGACCGGTGTGTTTCACACAAGTTCATAAGCATGGAATACAATTAACAAGAGCAGCTAAATTACATTAATCATTTTTAAATGCTTTTCTGTAACTGCTAATTAGGTGAATGATAGCGAAGGTATAGCTGCGGGATTTGCTGGTGAGGGTTTGTTTTTGGTTTTTTTTTATTTGGGGGGGGGGTTGGGGGGGGGGGTACAGGACAAAGGGTACCTGGAAATTCAGTGAAAAACTGAGCTCCAGGGACTTAAATTCATTTTCCTGCAAATAATCTAAAGGGGCAAGGCTTTAAAAAAATGTTAAACATTTTGACATTTGAAATGTTTCATGTTTGAAATGCCCAGCTGCTACATTTCAGCATTTTCTAAATTTTTTTTTTTTTTTACTTTCCCCACTGAAATGGTATTTTCCTCTGAAACTGACCCAAATTAAAAAGGGAAACAAAATTTAAACAAATATTTTATTTCATATTTGGGTGGCTTGAGGTCAAATAAAATGTTTTGAGTTGATGCAGAGAAAAAGAGAAATCTGTTTCCATTCAACCCAAACCAAATAAATACTTTTTCACAATATTTTGTCTTGCTGCTGAGCTGAAGAACACCATTCACAGCCCAGCTTTGTTTTTAGGGTCAAAGGCTAGTGGGTTTGATTCTGATAATAAGCTGAGGAGACAGCTTGTCTATCCTATGTGAATCAATGAATCCTATATATGCCTATCCTATGTCGATACGATAAGCACTAGGGTCAGATTCGATTTCACTTATCAGGCATGTAAGTGGACTTTAGCACCCATGTGTGATTATGTTCTATCCTGCCTGAACCCCTGAAAAACTGTTAATACAAAAGGTGGGTGGGTCTTCCTCCTGCTCGCTGCTTTTTTATAACTTAATTGTAAGGTCAAGATGACTGTGTTTCACCAAGGAGAAATATTAATGGATTTTGAGGACTTGTACTAGATGAAATAGAATCACACTGCCATCTAGTCCACTTAGACACCCAATAGGTGGAGTAGAATTTGGCCCTTAGTGTTACATGTCAGCCATGTTTGTTGTGGAGCACAAGCACCATCAGCCTGTCTGGTTTATGATTTCTCCCCTCAGCAGTAATTATTCTGAATTGATCAGAACTAGACATTCAGCATGTATGACTGACACTGCAATGTAATAGCATTCTAACTTATTATGCAAGTAGTGTTGTGTATACACTACCCATAAACATATGTTCTTATGTGAACTACAGTTTACTAATTCAGCGTTGATGCACGAATGATTTACTGTGTCTAAAACATATAATCTAATGGGCATACTTAGCAGACAGAACTACAGGTGCTAAGATTAAGGATTTAAAATACTGGACCAATATATATGAAAATATCTTTGGTACACAAGGATAAGAATAATATTTGGGCTCTCTGACCTTGAGTCCAATTTCCATATACTCATAAAAAATTGATGGTGCTTCTCATTATCCATTCCCCTCTCCTCAGCTCACCTGCCTGCCTCTCCCACATCATAGCCGCCACCTCTGATTCCATACTCTTGCACATCATTCTCATGGTCACCCTCCAGAGGTCTCTAAAGGGAATTCTTCCAGTCTCTGCTAGGAGGCTGATGTGTTCTGTAAACCTCAGGAGCTTATCAGGGATCACGGCTCTTCACTCTGAGTCATGAAATCGACGTGCTGCTTATTCCCAAACATGAGAGCAGTTGATACAAAGAAAGATTTCCACTTCTCCATATGCCTGTGAGTCATATGTAGTACAGCACTAGATTGCTCAGAACTTTGCATCTTTAGAAATGTGAAACATAAAACCATTTAGGATCTAACTGTCCAGTTGTTCAGTCATCAGCCCAGTAGTTCATTCCTTGTATTTTGTTTTCTTAACTTCTTTTTTAACAAAAAAACTTATCCACTTTATGATTGAATTAATAGGAGAAAAGCTATAAAGGGAAAGAAAGTGTATCTAATTATTAATGTATTATAGAACTTAGCTTTTATATTGCAATTTATATTGCAATTACCTTCTTTGTGTTATAAAGCAGAACAATACAGAAGAAGAACTTCTTTATTAATGCCTAATAGCATGGTAATTTAAAATATTCAAGTTTCTTTAATATGGTACTGTATGAAATGTTACTTAATTTGACAAGATTAATTATACAATTAATTTGAGACTGCTCTCAATTAAATTAGTAAAAATTCTTAAGAATACAGGAACCTAACATGAAGTGAGATACCTATTAAATAGGATATTAATTAGACAGAGATGAAATAATGCATGTTTTGTTAATATAAAGGGCATTGAAGAGTTGGTAAAGATGTATTATTTCATTACTTTTATAAAATAAAGCTAGTTCTTGCACAAAACAATTTAAGGAAATTATTCAGAGCATCATGTAATTGAACTGATCACTAGTTTTGTAGAAAAGATATAAGGGCCCAATTCTCAGCTCACTTCAGTTTTACATCAAAGGAACTGTACTGTGACCTTCTGTCTTATTCCAGTGCAAATTCAGATTCAATTCAGTGTTGCAGCGGGGGTAGGGAATGAAGATGTGTCTTGCAACACAAAATATTCAGTGCACTTGTTTCCATGAAAAACGACAGAAATAAATTGAAATATCACTACAGAATTTCTATGTTGGGTCATAATTCTAGCTGTGATAATCAGGAGTCTGCTGCATAGGAGTTTACAGAATTGCTGCAGGAGAGAAGAGAGGAGTTGGAGAGGGAAACATTATCTGGATGTGAAGTGTTTTCCTATGGTTGGCCTTTTACAGGTGCACAGCAGTTGAAGGGCAAAAGGGGCTTGCCCCACCCTCACTGCATAGAAGCAATCTATTTCCAGGGTAGAGGACAGAGATGCTCTGTTAGGGTGCATATAGGCAGTCATCCCTCCTGAGCTACATTCATGCAGCTTATTTAAGCTGGTCTATGTGGGGAGGGGAGTCCAGGGGAGTTGGTGGGATTGGGAGAGGGATGGTGGCAGTTTTACAGGGGTGTTGGAGTATTGGTGGGTCTGTGGGGTGGTTGTACATCTAGGGATGGGGGAGCCAGGGGGCTAAAAGGGGGAGAGGACAAGCAGAGCCCTAAGGCTGGAGTGAGCAGTTTCCCAGCCCCAGGGCTGCACGCCGAATGAGTATAGGCATTTGATCCGGTGAACCCATTTCTAATCACAGTTAGTACACCTTCTCAGGTGAACTGGCTTAGCCATTTTTTTGCCCAATTTAACCCCTTCAGTGCATGCACAAGTGGGCATTTAGATTGGCCTAACCCTGGGTAGGTCAATCTAAATGTAATGCCTATACAAACCCTTAGCATAGGGTCCACAAGAATGCTAGCCCTTCCAAAAGTCTCAAGAGTGATGTTCATCAGTTTCCCTAAGCACTGAGGTGAAATTCACATTGTACCTCAGTGATGTGGCAATACTGTCCTGCCAAGATATGCTCATCTACATGAATTCTGGCTGAGCAAGCTATTAATTCCAGAGGACTACCTGCATTCACTACAGCTCTTCTGAATGTAACCATAATCGGGTCCTTAAATACTTTGTCAAGCTTTCTCACATGAGAAGGAAAACAATGTACCTCAACTACCAATCTCATAGGATTTTCCCATTTTCAAGATTGTTGGTAGTAATCAGTAATTCCATTCAGCATGTCAGCAGTTGTGTTAAGACCTCTCCCTGGATACTCACCCTTAAAATAGTTTGGTGTTATGAAGCCCTGTCTGGACGTCAAGGTAAAAGAACAAAGGTGAGAAGACATCCAAGATATAAGCTCATTCATCTTGCCCAGCAAAGAACTGCAATTGAGCAAAGAAAAAAAACCCAGACATTAAAAATCTACTATAAATATTTTCACACTTCTTTAAAGGAATCCAATTCTGTCAATTAGGAGGGCCACATCATCATACTATATAAACACTAGCTACTCTCTAATGTATATATCTTCATACAACCACTGCGAGGAAGGGAAGTACAACTGGCCTTATTTTACAGATCCAGTACAGAGACACAGAGGTCATGTTTGCATAGTTTCTCTCCTGAGCCTGTTTCTACTGCTAATAAAATAAATTCTGTCCACTCATTCACAAATGAGCCTGCCAGACACCAGCAACAGACAGACTAGACTGCTTCAGGGTAGACCTGAAGAGCTCAAAGCAGGGGGAAGGGAATGCTCCCTTCCTTCCCATGGCACTGTTCTCAGTTTTTTCCCAGACAAAGAGGCTGAGGACAGCCCTGGAGCACATGTTTAGAGGTGCTCTGAACCATCCAGGCAACCCAATTGCTGATCTCCATCTGCTTAGTAGACATGATTCATAGATTCATAGATATTAGGGGCTGGAAGGGACCTCACAAGATCATCAGGTCCAGCCCCCCTACACTTGGGCAGGAAAGACTGCTGGGGTCTGATGACCCAAGCAAGCTGCACGTCCAGTCATTTTTTGAAGATCTCCAGGGCAGGTGATTGTACCATCTCTGGAGGAAGTCTGTTCCAAACCTGGACACTCACACCATAAATACATTTTTCCTTATGTCCAATCTGAAGTGATCTTCTAGCAGTTTGTGTCCATTGTTCCTTGTCTTTCCCTGAAGTGCCTCAGTGAACAGATGCCCTCCCAGGCCCTAATGCACACTCCTTATATATATAGGCTGCCACCAAGCCCCTCTAAGTCTTCTCTTCTCCAGGCCTGAACAGTCCCATGTCTTTCAGCCTCTCCTCTTATGGCCTGTCTTCCTCCAGACTTCTAATCATACATGTGGCCCACCTTTGGACTGTCTAAAGCTTCTCCACATCCTTCTTGAAGTGCGGTGTCCAGAACTGAATGCAGTACTCCAGCTGTGGCTTTACGAAAGCCAAGTAAAACAGGAGCATGACATCCTCAGTCTTGCTTGGGATGCCTCACAGGATGCATGCCAGTGTTTTATTCGCTCTGTCAGCTATAGCATTGCATTGGTGGCTCATGTTCATTCTGTGGTCTGTTACGATCCGCAGGTCTCTATCAGTGTAGCAAGTGTAGCACTGCTGAGCCTCAAAGTGTGTTGTGGATTATTTCTCCCCAGGTGGAGCACTTTTCATTTCTCCATGTTAAACCTCATCAGGTGTTGAGCCATCCACCTTGCAAGCCTGAACACGTTAGCCTGTATCCACAGCCTGTACTCCAGCATGACCACACTCCCCCATACTTTGGTGTCATCCACAAACTTTGTCAGTACGCTTTGAACACCCGAATCCAAATCATTGATGAATATGTTGAAAAGCACTGGTCTGAATACTGAACTCTGCGGGTTGCCGCTGGACACATTACGCCATGACGACTCAGTTCCATCTATTAATACTCTCTGGGCCCTACCTCAGAGCCAGTTACCTAGCCACTGGACCATTAAGTAGTTGAGACCACATTTTCCCATTTTTTTCACAAGGACTTAATGGGAAACTAAGTCTAAGGCCTTTTTGAAATCCAAGTATATGACAGCAACCTCATCTCCCTTATCCAGGTGGTGAGTTACCTGACTTTATAAGGAAATGAGGCTGATCAGCCATGACCTGCCTGCAACAAAGCTGTGTTGGCTGTCTTTTAGAATACTGCCTTCAGTTAGCCTATCACTAATGGTTTCTTTGATAAATTTTTCCAGGATTTTTCCAGGGATTGAGGTCAAACTGATTGGCTTATAATTCCCTGAGTCCTTCTTCCTTCCTTTCTTGAAGATAGGCACCACGTTGGCTCTCTTCCAGTCTTCTGGGACCTCTCCCGAGCCCCACAGCTTCTCAGATAGCTTTGCCATTGGTCATGCAATGACATTAGCCAATTCTTTCAGTGGGATTTATTTTACAAGTCACCCAATTCCTGGGTGGGACTTACTTTGCCTGAGGTGAACCCAAGGTTGGGAGACTAATGACATACTCATGAGGATTTGCACAAGGCCACAAAGACGAAGTCTTCAGTTGGAAGTCCAGGAATGGACTTGAGATCAGCTTTTGCAAGTACTAGCCTACTGGTCTAATCACTGGAATCATCATAGAATCATAGAATATTAGGTAATCCAATCTCCTGCTCAAAGCAGGACCATTCCCAACTATATCATTCTAGCCAAACCTTTCTCTAACCAGGTCTTAAAAACATCTAAGGACACAACCTGTCTGGGTAACCTTCCAGTGTTTTACTACCCTCCTCGTAAGATTTGTTTTTCCTAATATCTGACCTAAACTTCCCTTGCTGCAACTTGAAACTGTTGTTCCTTGTTCTGTCATCTACCACCACTGAAACAGTCTAGCTTCATCCTCTTTTGAGACCCTCTTCAGGTAGTTGAAAGGCTGCTATTAAATCCTCCTGCCGTCTTCTCTTCTCTAGACTAAATAAGCCCAGTTCTCTGAGTTCTCAGAAGTCATGTGCCCCAGCTCCCTCACCATTTTTGTTGCCTTCCATTGGACTTTCTCCAATTTTTCCACATCCTTTCTTTAGTAGGGGGGCCCAAAACTTAAGAAAGTACTCCAGATGTACTACATGTAACCTGCTGGCAATACTACTACCAATGCAGCCCAGTATGCTGTTAGCCTTCTTGGCAACCAAGGCACTGTTGGCTCATATTTAGCTTATTGTCCACTGTAACCACCAGGTCCTTTTCTGCAGAGTTGCTGCCCAGACAGTCAGCCCCCAGCCTGTATGGTGCATGGGATTGTTCTGTTCTAAGTGCAGGACTTTGCACTTGTTCTTGTTGAACCTCATGAGATTTCTTTTGGTCCAATCCTCCAATTTGTCTGGGTCACTCTGAATCCTGGGACCACCCACCAATGTATCTACTACTCCCCACAACTTGGTATCATCTGCAAACTTGCTGAGAGTATGCTCTATGCCATCTTTCAGGTCGTTAATGAAGACATTGAACAAAACCAGCCCCAGGACTAACCTCTGGGTCACTCCATTTGATATTGGCTGCCAACTAGCCATTAAGTCTCTGAGTTCAATGCTCCAGTCAATTTTCTATCCACCTTACAGTCCATTCATCCATCCCATACTTCCTTATCTTGCCTGCAAGAATGTTGTGGGACACTGTATCAAAAGCCTTCCTAAAAACAAGGTATACCACATGCACTGGTCTCCCTGTATCCACAGAGACAGTCATCTCACCATAGAAGGGATTAAGGTTAATCAGGCATGATTTGCCCCTGATGAATCTATGTTGACTGTTCCTAATCAACTTTTTCTCTTCCAAATGCTTAAAAATGGATTCCTTGAGGATTTGTTCCATGATTTCTCCAGGGATTGAGGTAAGACTGACTGGTCTATAATTCCCTGGATCCTCCTTATTCCCTTTCTTAAATATGGGCACTATGTTTACCCTTTTCCAATCATTTGGGACCTCTCCTGATCACCATGAGTTTTCAAAGACGATGGCCAGCAGCTCTTGCAATCACTTTAGTCAAGTCCCTCAGCACCCTCAGGTGCATGTCATCCAGCCTCCTGGACTTGTATATGTCCAGCTTTTCTAAATAGTCCCTAACCTGTTCCTTCACTGTTATGCAAATGACATAAATACCAGCTTTATATTAGGTAAATAGCATGGAGATAGGCTTTTGCCTATAGCCTTAATCTTATGCATTTTCTTGAGTTTTGCATTGCCTTAAGAAACTGCATTTTGAATTGCTCTGTAGCTTGACATAAGTCCTCAACCTTTGTATGCTGTAGGTGTGAAAGAATGGGTGAGAGTGTGTCTGTGGAAAAGGAAAACATCAGCTGGCAACTGGGTGAAGAATACAGACAGATAAAAGATCAAAACAAGAAGAATCCGCTTCAGAACAGTGAGAGAAAAACATCAATCAACCTTCAAGGAAGAACACAGTGATAACATAGCAAAAGCCCAGAAAACTGGGTGAATTGACAAGGCTATAAAAGATGGGGTGAGACATTGTTTTGGGTCTTGCTCTGCATGTCATCTGGAGCATTGGTTCGTCTGATGAGATGGACTGGCAAGAGCCTGGCTCCCACTCACGATCAACTTGGCTGGCCACTAAGTTGATCCAAGCAATGATAAGACTGGTAACGTATATAAGCACAGAACAGAAATTGGGGTATGAATGTGGTGTGTATGGGTGTGAGAGTGTCCCTACCTAACATGACTCTTTACTCACATGATGGATGGTTTAGAGCTCCCCGGAGCTTGCGTATTTAGGGTGTTACAGCTGAAGTTTATGTGAGGGTTCTTATCCACTCAATTTCACCTGTCATGTCTTGGTGTAATAAAGAAAAAAGAAGGAGGGAGGCTAGCCATCCTACTCAGCTGTTATTCTTGATAAATATGCTCAATAAGCTGACTGTTACTGACTGGGTACAGACAGACCACTCTTTGCTAAGTACAGATGTGTGTCTCTGAGGGCTGCAGGGCTCAGAACATCCATTTGCACAAGCACTCTTGCCTGCAGTACCCTCACTCATGGTTTTGATGTTGTCTTCTACCGCAGGCTTGGCGTTGTGGTGGTTGTTCGTTGCTGGGTCCCATCGGTCGCCTCTCAACTCTTTTACTTCAGGTAAGTATGGAGACTTCTCCAAGTCTCAAAGGGAGAAAGCTCCTTGCTTTCATCCCTTTACCCCTCCAGGGGTGGTGTTTACTATTCTTCTTGTAGTATAGAGATTTTCCTCCATGGAGCTCCCTCCACATCTCCCAGTCTGTCTCCATTTCACTTTCACTTTCCTCTCCTCTTCTTCCGGTTGCTGTGGGGCGTGGTTTCTGAGTGTCCTCTGTGCCGTGCCCAGCCAACCAGAACTGGCAGGAGCTGGTAAACTGGTGCTTTCCTGCTCTCCATGCATCCTGCTCCCTGGCTCCCGTCAGGTTCTTTGGTAAGTATTTCTGTTTGGGGCACCCACCCCAACACTTATTCTTCTCTTCCATTCTGGAAGCACAATCTTCACTGCCACAGTGTGTATTAAATGTTTAATCAATAAATGCAGCATTTTGCCTTCATAAGGTCTCACTCATGATAGACTTCAGGAAGGCCTTCAATACGGTATCCCACCCCATACTGGTGAACAAGCTAAGAGGCTGTGACTTGGATGACTACACAGTCCAGTGGGTGGCGAATTGGCTACAGGGTCGTAGCCAGAGAGTCGTAGTGGATGGGTCGGTATCGACCTGGAAGGGTGTGGGCAGTGGGGACCGATACTCTTCAATATCTTCATCAGCGACTTGGACGAGGAAGTGAAGTGTACTCTGTCCAAGGTTGCGGATGACACAAAACTGTGGGGAGAAGTGGACACGCCGGAGGGCAGGGAACAACTACAAGCAGACCTGGACAGGTTGGCCATATGGGCGGAAATCAACAGAATGCAATTCAACAAGGAGAAATGCAAAGTGCTGCACCTGGGGAGGAAAAATGTCCAGCACACCTACAGCCTAGGGAATGACCTGCTGGGTGGCATGGAAGTGGAAAGGG
>NW_005842033.1:2047127-2050564 GCF_000455745.1 Alligator sinensis | reverse complement strand
CTGCCTATGCAGGGGGTTGGACTTGATGATCTATTGAGGTCCCTTCTGACCCTAGCATCTATGAATCTATGAATCTATGATTTGAGCAGTTGGCAATTTGTGTAACATCACCACTGTTGGCTGCTTACCTCCTCCCCAAGCCATGCTGCCCAGTGCAGTAGTCTGGGAGCTGACCTTGCCTGTGAAGACAGAGGTGAAAAAGGTATTGAGTACTTCAGCCTTTTCTGCATCCTCTGTCACTAGGTTGCCTCCCCCATTCAGTAAAGGACCCACACGTTCCCTGATCTTCCTCTTGCCACTGATGTACTTGTAGAAACCCTTCCTGTTACCCTTCACGTCCCTTGCTAGCTGCAACTCCAATTGCACTTTGGCCTTCCTGACTTCATCCCTGTATGCCTGAGCAATACTCTTATACTCCTCCCTAATAGTTTGTTCAAGTTTCCAGGTCTTATAAGCTTCCTTTTTGTGATTAAGTTCTCTGAAGAGTTCCCTGCTAAACCAAGCTGGTCTTTTGCCATACTTCCTAGTCTTCCTGCACAGCAGGATGGTTTGTTCCTGCACTCTTAGTATGGCTTCTTTAAAGTACAGCCAGCTCTCTTGGACTCCTCTCCCGCTCAGATTTGCTTCCCAGGGGATCCTGCCCATGAGTTCCCTAAGTGAGCTGAAGTCTGCTTTTCTGAAGTCCCGGGTCCTTCACCCTTTCTTTCCTCAGGATCCTGAACTCTGATCACTCCTGATAACTTCTGTCTTCCATCAGCCTCTTTCTCATTTCTTTTGCACTCTTTTTCTATTTTCTGAATGTAATGGAGCTACTGGTAAATAAAAAGTTTACAGTGGATGATTTTTAAGTAGCCAAAATTATTTTCAGAAAGATAATATTCAACAATTGGAACAAATTTGATAGTCCAGGAACAGAAAACATCTAAATGCATAAAATAATTTAGTCTTCATGAATTCAGAACTCAGCTCTGTTTAGAACCCACTCAGACATTATGAGTTCAAACTTTTAACAGACAGACATTATGAAACAGATAATATTGGATTTGTATCTGAGAGCAGATCAGTGCCCATGTGCCATATGTCTCAAATTATACAAGATCTTAAGGATGTTTCAGGTTATTTCAATGCATTAATGCATGTAAGATAGAAAGTGTTAATTGAAGCTATATGAACTAGGCATAGTTTGCATTTCAGAGTTAAACAAATTTCAAACCCCAGGCTTCAGCAGATTTGAAATTCTCATGGTTCCAAGTTTATTTCCAATTTTCACTTGCAGCTGTGTGGATATAATGCACCTTCTCTGGAGCACTTTTTAATTAGCAGAGACATCTAGAATCTCATGATTTTTAAATGATGCCTAGTAATATCTCTGGTGGGCCATCTGAGTTAATCCCTTATAACCTCTCAGAGTCTGAAAGGATCCAGTACTCTTGAGCTTTGAAGAAATTGATAAGGGGTGAGAGAAGATGACATAGAAAGATGATGGAAGATGAGAAGGTGGGAATCATCTTTTAAAGCTTTAACCATAGGGTTTCTTTTATTTTTAACAGATGTGTTTGGTTTCTTCACCAAGTGATTACTGTTATTTTTTTGTTGTTATATGATAGATCCTCTGCTCTTCCAGTCTCTGCCAATATGACCAAACTTAGCATGTACAGCAAGGATATGAGAGAAACAGCCATTTGTTTATAACAACTTCGTACTTGAGTAGGGGCTTTTTTGTAAAGAGCTGGGAGCTGTGGCTGGGTGGGGCAGCCATGGGCGGGGGATGAGACAGCAGGCAGGGGTCAGGGGGCACTCAGGAGGGCTGGGAGAGCAAGCAGGGGATGGGGCCTGGCAGGGGTCCCCCCATGGTCCCCACCCCGCTCCTCCAGCCTCCCCTCCCCACCCCCTACTTACCAGCATGGAGTCCAGGTCCAGCTCCCTGCTGCAGCCAGCGGGGACTACCTGAATTGACGAAGCTCTCTGAATCTTTTCCAAATCAATTAAGAGAGCTTTGAATCAATTCAGACCTTTTAATTGGTCTCCTGATCTGATTTGGATTCAGAGATTCGGCTGCCGAATCAGGCCAAATCTTCCCCGAATCGAATCAGGACTTGAAGGTTCGCAGATCCCTACTGAATATGGATCTGCTGCTATTTTCCTTCTGCTCACAGTTAACCTGTTGTAAGAACTGATTTATCTGCCCTAATTTCTGGCAATGGACAAGTTCCTTAATGGAAGTAAAAAATGTTCTTGAGCATGCCCAAAATCTACATGAGCACACCTACTTATACTAATATGTAGCATCACTGCTTTCCAATTTGTCTGGGGAAACCAAGCACATGAGTAAAATGTAGTTTGTGAAAAGCACTTACACTGCCTGTGCTCAATACAGGATGCAGGACCAGAAATCCATGAGTCCAGCTAAAAGATTTGAAGTCCCAGAAATCTTGGATGCATTCAATAGCCCATAAAGAAGCAGACATTGTTTCTCTGTTCTCAAATCTTAAAGACAATTCTAATAATTCTGGTCACTCAAGTAATGGTTTGGAACCATATGCATGTGATAGAAAGCTGGTTCAGACAGCCTGTTACAGAGTTTGAGGTATTGAGGTATTCTGCTTGGGAGTCCCACAGATACATATGGAGGGCAACTAGGTGGGGTTTTTTGTCAAGCTCCCAAACTGTTAGTTTTATTAGTTACCATTGTTCAGTTTTCTTTTTTCCTGACTCTATGAATAATAATATCCAATGGTCTTGCTAGCCTTAGTGTAGCCTTGTTAGCATTAGTATTCCCTTGCTAAAGCCACCCTAAAAAACCCCCCAAAAAACAAAACAAAAAAACCCTTCTTGGATACAGTATCTATGATGTTCCCCTTAGGAAAAGTCTCACATTCTTCAGTGGGAGGAAACAAAACTCTTTCTCCAACTTCCCAATCTTCTGTCTGTGAAAGAAGCAATGATTTGATTTCCCCTTCTGAATCCAGCAGATTTTCTAAAATCTATGCAGAATTTTGCAGTCCACCAAACAAACAGGGTCACTCTCCTGAAGCCCTAGTGAGTGGAAGCAGTCAAGCTGTCCCATTTGCTGACTGGTGCCCTAGAAAGGATTACCAGGTATTTGGTATTGTGTCAGTATTTCATCACTTCTTTTTTATTTGCCTAATTAGCTGGCACCCTAACATAGCCAGTCAATAGGCAGCATTATGTGTTTGAAGGACAGGCAGTGGAGCCATGACCTGTAGTGCCAGGACAATATACTGTTTACCAAGAAACTGTTTGCAGGTTTTAAAAAGCATTGAATGTGTTGCAGATCACTCAGCCATTGGGAAATGGAGTCCCTTGTACCCAGAGTAATCCTTCTGGATAACTGTGACTCAGGGCAGTTATACTTCTAAGTGTGTGTTTTCTGAAGTGGTCTAATGGATAGTGCATTGAACTTGGGTGGGGGGTGG
>NW_005842033.1:2027683-2047096 GCF_000455745.1 Alligator sinensis | reverse complement strand
GGGGGGTTAAGTTTATCTCACAGTCCTTCAATCACATGCAAGTTGTTGAAATGTAGTAACACTTAAATCTGAAATTGGGGTAATTTTTACTTGATTTCAAGTGGAGCAGGATTGGGTCTTTGTACTGTACTGTTTACTCTATAAGGTACATCTCTAACCTGCCCATGTTTTGTCTACATAAAATGCATTAGAGAAATTACCTGAGCTGGATAATTATTAAATGCAGTTCCAAGTATGCAGAAATTCTATAGTTTGGGGAAAGAGAAGACAGCATATTCAGGAGTAAATGAAGCCAACTACGGCTTATTGGGTGAAGCTGTTGAGCTCTATATACCTATAAAAAAAAGAATAAGAGCCAGTTTTGTATGTGACTGTAAATTAGGGAGCAAAATCTTGCCTGAAATATTTCAATAGCACTCCACTTTCTTATTCCATCTAAAGGGCTTGGGGGGAGGGGGGAGGGAGGAAGAATATAAAAAAGAAAACTTTATTTCTTGTTTCTGGTACTTACAGTCCATAGTATCTATTCTCTCCATTTTGCATTCTCCAAAGTGATTTCATATGTATCTGATGCAGTAAGCAGCTGCTTACATTCAGAAATATGTTGTAATGTCCTGATGCAAACAGTGTCTTGTTCAAACCAAGTTTGTGTTTGCCTGAGACTTAAGTTAGTTCTCACCTCTGAACCAAAAAGTCTCTGGACTTGCCTAGTTCATTCAAAAATCACTTTCACATACAGAGAGGCTAAAGCCTTAAATATGAAATTTCAAATTAGATGCATGGGGACGTGTTTGGATTAGTGTCTTGCATCTGAACCTAGCTTATGGTTTTGGTTCCAGCACTAGAAGAGTTCTGCTTATGTCTGTTCTTGAAGGGTTACAGCTCTGAATGATGGAAAGTAATAAGAGGTGATATCTCCTTATCTCTGTCTCATACCTCCTTCATAATCTCCCTCCTTTTCAAAATTAATTTATAAAAACACAACACAGCCACTTGACAGTGTGTTGCCTTGTGCCTCCTGATGTGTGGCATCTATACCTGTAATGAAATCTCCTCAAAACAGGGACTTTATACAGTGCCAGTTAAGGGATGGGGAAAGGGGAAAGAGAAAGTAAGAGTGAAAAAATGAAATTAATAAAATTTGGCAAGTACTGTTTGGAGTTGAAATTCATAACATGCCAGAAATAGGATCCACTACATTGAAGTCCTCTACCTTATAAAGGTGTAAAGAAAGGGTGGGTGAGTTAGATCCTAAGTATTTGCCATCCTTTTTTTCCAGTTTTTTCAGAGGGAAGGCTCCTCCCATGTGCTTCATTCTCATTAATGCCAATTGACTTCCCCTCTTCTTCCTCACTGATCAGATACCTAATAGATGATCAACTAGCTAGTTGAGTGCATTGGAGGACGTGGTTAGTGGGGGGCACCAAATCTCCAAGCCAGGGGTGTGACAGACACCCCTGGAACTTCAGTACCATGTGTGGTGTGGCCAGCCACCTCTTTGATTAGGGGATGAGGACCCTTGAATTTTACAGCCCAGGCAGGGTGTGTGGCATTCCTAGAATCACAGGGCATCTGCTCAAAGTCCTTGGGAATTTTGAGATTGTGAAGGTGGTGGCATTATTACCACATGCTTGAAGCTAGAAAGTGGTCTGCAGGCTGGGGGCACACCATGCTGTTCTACAAGGACCTGTCCCATATCTTCACCAAGGACAAGGTGACACCACTCCCAATGCCCATGGAACCAGGGGTGTTCTGGAGGAGTCACCTGCAGGGACCTTGCCAGAGGAGGAGAAGGTGGAGAGAGACCCTGTGACACTGTTCCCCACAAAGGGGCCATGGCTGCTCCAGCCCAAGTCCTTTCACATGTCTCTGCACCTCTACCAGAGGCACAGAGCATGAACCAGCCCCCACAGTACTAGCACAGCAGCCACTATACTGATTGAACAACCTGCAGGACCAGCAACCACTCCTCTCAACACTTCTGATGAGTTAGACCACGTAAACAGATGCTGTGCAACCTGTGATGGTAAGGTTTGCCCCAGCTCCACATGACTGACAGAGACCCAGGCCCTAGGAGAAATGCGGAGCTCCTGCGGGGTGGGGGTGGTGAAAGGGGCAGTGGAGGGAGCTGAGGCCATCGCAGCCCTCTCCCCCTTCCCTCCCTCCCCACAGTTGTAGTCCTCTTTCAGGCTATTATGGCTGAGAAGCTCATCAAGGGGTTGGGCCCAGTATGGGGAGGGGGCGGGCAGGAATATTGGGGCATAGGGGGAGGGTGAATTGCCTACTTTTCCCCCCACCCTCACCCCTCCAGCTGGAGCATGGAGCCCAGCCAAGGCACCAGTTCCTCCCTTCCTCCCTGACCCCTCACTCTTGGGTTCTTAAGAGAGCATGTCCCTCTCAATGGGATCAGAAATCTACCTAATTGACACATCCTTGCCATTTCTGTCCGAGCCATGCTGTGCTCCATGGGAGATTGAAACCTAAGCACAGATATCCTGAGCACTTGCTCATAAACAGCTCCTCCTATCCCCAAGGAACTCATGGGAAGGCATCAATAGCATTTATTAAGTGCAGCAGGCAAAAGGGTAAGTAGCAGTATTTTCAGAGCACACCCACAGGTCAGGGACAGGTGATACCACATAGCTATGTCTGATAACTGCTGCAGAATGAGAAAAAATTCCCCCCTTGTCAAGAAACCCCCAGACCTCCCTCTCTCCCTGCCTGGAAAAGGACACATGTGATGGAAGGATTCCTGCATGGGAACCATGATCTCAGCTGCTCAGCTCTCATACCAGGGTGACTCCCAGGTTGCACACTTGGACAGGCTGGCAAACAGTCCAACAGCATTTTTCCCCTCCCCTCTGACCTCATTCATGGGTGATGCCCAATGGGCACCAGCTGATTCCTTGTTCTCACAGCGGAGGCAAGATTGCCCCCTCAAGGCAACACCCAACCCTCCTCCCATGATAGTGGGCACATTCTAGCCCTGGATCTGCCCTGCCCCCAGTCTCCCCTACTCCTGCAAGCTAAGCAACCCTTCCTGCTTGCTGCAGACCCAACATCTGTGTATGGAAGGCCAGCTTGTAGCAGTCAACATGATGAGCCCATGCTAAGCAAATGAAAGGTATGTATATGAGGCATTGGGAAAATGAAGAGGAGACATTACAAGCCCTGGTCACAGGATATGAGCTCAGGCCATGTACCATGGAATCCTGGTATGGGGCTACAAGACCATCAGGGAGAATGAATCAGGCTATGTATGTGGAAAATGGACAGGCCAGGGGGTGCTTACACCTGGGCTGCTGAGTAGCATGACCAGGGGCTCCAGATGGCCACCCACTATTTGGAGGAGAAACCCCATAGCACAGTGGAGTTGAGAGTCACAGTGCCAGGATAGGGAGTTAATGCACATGGTCCTGGACTGGTGTCAGCCTCCCTGTAGGTTCAGGACCCCCAAATGGGTCCCAACTAGTGCCAAAAGGGTGCAGAATTTCTCAGAATGGATGGGAGAGTACAGTCCACCAGCCTCCCAGGTCACATGGTCATTACAGCAGCTTTTGCCAGCAGATCTCAGCAGCCCCAGCTCATCAACCTTCCCACCAGAAGGCCCAGGAAGAGCTCTTCCACTCCCTATGGCTCTACTCCTGGCTCGATCCCATTGCAGGGGAGTGGGGCAGCCTTGGTGGAGATACACAGCCTATCTGGGTCAGGCCAGCTGCCAGACATGAGCCCCAGGCATTGGCAAGGGCTTGAAGGGGAGACATGGCCTCAGGAGCCAAGGGGTCCCATGTGGACAGGCCAGCAGTCTTCAGTGTCCGCTGTCGTGATGCCTCCCAGCCCAAAACTGTCAGACAGATATTGGGTCTAGTATCATGCAGCTGTCCAGCTGCTACACAGAGAAGTCCCCAGTCTCGACTCCAGACCCCTGAAAGTAGGTTGCCAGGTCAAAAGTCCCCTATTTCATGCCCTGCCCTCCAAGGTTTAATGTTTGTTAAAGTCAGACCCTGTAGCACTCCTCCTGACCCCAACCCCCCTGACAGGTTTTGTTTCCTTGTTCTGAAACTGCCCACCACCCCACCATTGCCAAAGATTAGCTGTTTTGTATGAATTGGGAGGAGGTACCAGGCTGAGACACAGGCAATTTTCAACAGGTTTTTATTAATTGCAGGAAAAAATTGGCAACTGCACCATTTTAAACTGAAGTACATCTCTTCCTTTTGCCACATTCCCCTGAACCCCAGTGTGTGCCCCACAGTGTGTGCCCTTGTGGGGCAGGAGTCAGAGAGGGGAAGAAGGATGGTGCCCAGGAACCCTGGGTTGTTCATAATGCTACCCATGACACAGGTCCAGAGGAGCCCAGGGCTGGGGAACCATGGCCCAGTGCCAGGGCCTGGGCATGGGCCTGGGCATGGGCATGGGCACTCAAAGCCCTCAGGCCCTACTCATTTGGGTAAAGTTCCCAGCCCACACAGGTGAAGAGGTAGTTGGCCAGGGCTTCAAAGATCCAGGCAGCCTTCTGAAGTACAGGGCCAGGACCACACACATCACTGGGGGGCTTGCCCTCTCCCCCATGCCTGTGCCATGTGTGCTCACAGTGCCCGGCCCAGTCTGTAGTTGAGGTGCTCCTTCCAGTGGCCCAGCTGCCCCTATAGGCTTCATAAGCCATGGCAGGAGGGGCCCCCCATGAGGACTGGGGAGGTGATGATATTGCCGATGATGAAATTGGGAGCACCAGGAGCACCTGCACTCCACCAACCCAGGGAACAGAGAGTTGGACAAGATGGCCTCATCCTCATCAGCTGCATGAAAATCAGTGGCCCAGTCATGCCCTGGATGCTTGGGTTCTGTGTGTGTGTGTGTGTGTGTGTGTGTGTTCAGGATGCCTGGATTCTGTGGGTGGGGAGGAGCCACACACACACACACACACACACACACACAAACCAGGTGTCCAACACACACACACACACACACACACACACACACATATATTTGGCAGGTGCATTGAGTGAGTCTGTGGGTTGCTCATGGCCATGAGGGCACCTGCCATGACAAGCCACTGCCACATCCAGTCCAGGTGGGAGGCTATTACATCTTCACCAGCTAATCAGGGGTGGCTTGGCCATTCGCCTCTGCTCAGGAGTCTTTGGCAGCCTGGGAAGCTGACGGAGCACACTGGGCAGCATGCAAGAGCCTTCCCTACCTGCTGCACTCAGGTCATGCAGGCAGGCTCCAAGCCTGCCCCCCCCAACGAGGGCTAATGTGCATTCTGTTTCCTCCCAACCTAAATGGGGGTGCTTAGAGTAAGGTTCAAAAGAGCATTTCTGCCACAGGTTTCTTGAACACCTGTACTTAGCCTGAGTGCCTAGCAAGTGACTAACTGTAGGATGAGGGGCCACCTTTTCAAACGAAACATTCTGCAGTGTCAGAACAAGAATAAAAGACAGAGTACACTGAAATGTCCTTTTTGGGTTTCAAAAACTCAATGTTTCCTCTCCAGCATCCTAACATTTTCAGCTCAAATTTTCCTGAACTAAACACATTGATCTGTCCATTCAGCACTTGCAGACAGCTGTCTCATTTCCTGCACTTCAAAAATATGAAAATATGGACATAGGCAGGCAAGGTTCTTTGGGTAGATGCGATATCTTTTATTAGACCAAGTAAATATTTGGAAAAAAGTTCTTTGCAAGCTTTCGGGCACAAACATCCTTTTTCACACAGTGGCATCATCCTCATCAGCTGTGCATCAAGATAATAAGAAGTCTGTGAAAATGTGAATGAGTGGAAGTTTTCACAGACTTGTTACACTTTCAGCTTCTTTTCTACCTTGGAGAACTCAGAACAGCAACAGAGTCTCCCAATGCCTGAAGAAGGGTGTTTGTGCCTGAAAGCTTGCAAAGAACTTTTTTCCAACTATTTAGTTGGTCTAATAAAAGATATCACATCTGCACAAAGAATCTTGTCTGCCCTTGTCCTTAGACAAACACAGCTACAACCAACAACCCATTTACTCTCAATATAACTTTTCAATATAAGGCTCTCAAATTTTGCAGCTGGGCCCTAACTCTGTAACTGGTCCAACCAGCTCTCCTTTTAGGAAAATTTCCAGCAAAATCTAGACCAAATTTATGTAATTGTTTCAGCTGTGTTTAATCATTTTGAATTGAATAACGAAGTGGGAAGAAACTAGTGTCCAGCAACCAGAGTGGACCAAGTCACTGCAACTATTTAACACACATTTAATTTAACTAAATGCCTGGTTTCATACAAGGAGAAATCCTACTATAAATTAATTTACTGAACACCTACTTTGTTTGAAACAGAGGTGTTGCTTACAGAGAATGGTATCTTTGGGAATGCGTTGTCAGCCAATCAACATATTACAGTACTGCTTTGTAATCTGAAAACAATAGAATGGCTTGTAAAACTAATGCTTTGGGGATGGTATCCAGGACAGCCATACTTAGCAGATCAAGAGGCAAAGCACCAAATCTACCCATGAACATCTGTATACCTATGTTTAGGATAACATGTTTTTTCTTTTAATCATGCTCTCTGATCAAGGTTATCAAGTCAGGCAGTCAATAGTACTGAACCCTTTTATCAGCTTTTCTTGATAATTATGAGTTATTTGCCATTAGACAGTATGCTAATTCTTAGACTCCTACAAAGAGCTTAATCAATTGACTGCACTTTATTATTTTCTAGTCTAAACATTATAGACTCATCATATAAAGTATCCAATAACACTAAATTATTCTAGGTAGTTAAACTGATGTTAAACCAATCAGAATTTTTTAATTTATTAGGCTTGTGCATTATTGAGCCAGCACAATGTAGACCAACATAAACAAATGGCCACCTATTTCAATCTATTCCACCTATTAGGCGTGTAAGTAGATTTACAGGGGTATAGGTTGTAGCTGTGTTGGTCTAAGGACATAGGCAGATAAGGTTCTTTGGGTGAATCTGATATCTTTTATTATACCAACTTAAATAGTTGGAAAACAATTATTAAGCAAGCTTTTGGGTTCAAAAACCCTTTGACAGGCTAAGGAAGTTTCAGCAGTTGGTGTGTACTCTTCCTGGATGGAATGAAAAGTAAAGAAGCCAGAGGCTGGGCTGGTACGCATACAAGACAGGTAGTCAGTGAAAATGTAGACTGAGGAGTCAATGAGTGAGAGACAGGCTGGAGGGATGGGGGGTGAGAAAGAAGGGGGATGAATAGTGGAGAAGTACCTGGGGAGTCAGATGTCAGGCAGGTTATAATGTGTCATAAATCCAATGTCTATATTTAGTCCATGATTTTTAGTACCCAGGAGGTTGATGAAGTGGAGTTCATAGGTTCATCTCTGGGAAGTGTTGTGTAAGTTTCCTTCAAGGATCAGGACTGAGAGATTGGAGAGAGTGTGGTTTTCTTGTGAAAAATGTGCCCTCACAGGTAACAGGAATACCCAGTTAATGGGTCCAATCAGCACTTTCAGCTGATACCCTCATGTGCCTCAAAACTCAGCATGTCCCAATCTCTTGTCACAATGGTCCTAGAGTAACCCCCTTTGATGAGCAGACCCCATTGTAGTATTGGGCATTACAGGGATCTTTTGCTTAGGTAAAAGAAGCATTACTGCAGAGCAAATGAGGAGGTCAAGGGGAAGAAAGAGTAAGTGAGGTTTAGAGAGAGAGTATAGCAACCAGCTTGACCATACAAGTTATTTATTGCCAGGTATATGAACTTATGATGATACCAGTAATAATAGCCATACAAGAGAGACAAATAAACAGTTACAATATTACATAGTTTCAATTAGGTTTTTGGGGAAGTCTAGCTCCAGTTTGATTAGCAAAAGTCAGGTTTAGAAAGCTGTGCCTGGAGTAAGAGAATAAAAGCCAGGTTGCTGGAGGCAGAGAGAGAGAGAGAGAGAGAGAGAGTTGGGGTCTCACCACACAGTGAAGCTTGAACCAGTCGAGGTTCCAAGGTGTTTGTTGAAGCTTGCACACAGGCTTCAACAAACTCAGCATGATCAATGGAGGGATGCCAGGCAGAAAAGGAGTGGAACTGCTGCAACTTCTGGATTCAAGCACAGAAACTTGAGCTTGGGCAAGGTTTTTGTAGAGAACCAACAATGGCTCAAGGGAGAATGCTAGGTTTGTTTAGGGGTAAACAATAGCTCATATGCTGGATAACAGGAAGTGATCACTCCTGGCTATGGGCGGCATTACCCTGAGGGAGCTCACAATACAGACAGGCAGATTCAGTGTTTTGGATACCAATAGAGGAGTCATTACTAGAATTGGTCTGATAAATGCTGAGCTGAGTGTGTGTAGATGTGGGTTGATAAGCATTTGGAGCAAGGATTCCCCATCATGCAGTGCTCCCCTGCTTTTCTGATCCCAACATTCAGTGTGGTCCTTGCCTTGGAATCTCTGTTCTCCATCCTGAATGCTAGTGAAGGTGCATGCCTGTCCCATCTCCCATTTAAATGAGTTGTCATCTGGTTCCATCTTGGATGCAAATGAGACCAGGGGAGTTGCTTCACTCGTATCCCCCTTGTCTGGAGGGCTTTAGGTGTGCCTCCCACTGCATCTTCCTTGTCTTTTGTAAGTCCTTCCTTTAATCAGTTCTTGTTCAGGCAGAGGTGGGGAGGGGGAGAGTTCTTTGTGAGTCAGATAGGCTGCATCCTGTGCCAGGGTTCCCCAAGAACACAAAACTGAGAGGTAACAATATATATTATAATGGTTCAGGATGGGCAGCAGGAGTTAATTGATTTCTAAGAAGCCTGGGTCTCACAGTCACACAAGATCACAGCTGTGGAAGCAGACAGGCAATCTAACACAACAAGGCCAACAAGGCTGGGAACCGAGGGAGTATGTACCATATTGCCCATACCACGAGATAAGTGGCACCAGTCAACAAGGCCTCAGAGCAGGGGGGCCTGAGTCCCAATTTTGGGAGAACAGGCAATATTAGAAGAAGTCCCAGAAAGACCAAATTAGTATGTGTGTATGTAATGGGCTTGGAATGGGTTGACGACACAGTACGTGGACAGTGTGACCACAGAGACAGCCAACCAGAGATAGCCACAGATCAAGAGTCATCAGGAGGGAAGGAGAATACAAAAGCAGAGACTTGAGAGTAACAAAGGGTCCCTCCCTTTGTCTCATCCCTTGTTCCCTCCCCATCTCCATCCCCATCCCCCCGGGAGGGTTCCTAAGATCACTATGGACAGAGGGCACATAATCAGCCCATCTCATGCACCCCACTAGAGGTGGGGTGTGGGCCTTGGCACCCCACCTTCAAGCTGCTGACATGCTGACATCTGACACCTAAGAGACAGCCTCCGTGTGGAGCCTGCATCCTGGCCAGATGTACTTTGAGTCTGATGATAGCTCTAGGATTTGGTAGATATATAGAATTGCTTGATTGTTCATATTGCTTTTTTTCTGTTATCACTGTGTATCAATAAACTTGCCAATTATCCAATGACAAGGTGATGGTCAGTCTGAGAGTGCCCCTCCTCCCCGCAGAAAAAGGTCTCTGGGTCCTAATGCCAGAGACAACAGAATTCTTCAGGGCATTTTAACTATCCTTTTCCAAACCCCTACTCAGGTGTGTGGGTATTTTTTAGGGGTATGTGAAATAGGCCATAGTTGATTTGGATTTGGCCTGAATCAGAGACAGTGATTCAATTCGCTGATTTGGATCACTGTTCCCGATTCGATTCAGCGGGATCAGAATCTAAAGACACAGGGCCCCCCTGTGTGCTCGGTGGCAAACCTGGAAGTGGACTGGAATTACTTCCGGTCCATTTCTGAGTCTGCTGCCAAGCGTGCCAAGGTGCCCCCCCCCCCCATGCTCCCCCAGCTTGGTGATCGGTGGTGGAGGGACACCCGGATGCCCCCCCAGATCCAGAAGCCACCAGTTGCCAAGCTGGGTGTGCTCCCCGGTGGACACAGAAGTGGACCGGAAGTGCTTCTGGTCCACTTCCAGGTCTGCTGCTAAGCATGCTAGGGAGCCCCCTGCGCTCCTGTGGCCCACTCCATCCACCCCAGCATCGCAGCATTCATGAGCTGCCTGCTATCTAGATGTATGTAGAAAAAACATTTAAATCTGTGTCTATGTCCAAATCTCTGAATCTTTCCGAATCTCTCCGAATCTCTCCAAATCAATTTGGAGGGTTCCAATTCAATTCGGAGAGATTAAACAGTCTCCTGATTTGATTCAGATTCGGAGATTTGGCCACCGAATCAGGTCAAATCTCTGCCGAATCAAATTAGAGACTGAAGCTTCGCACAGCCCTAATATTTTTATACCACAGGTCCAAGACAAGCATATTTGATGATAAGTCAGAGTCAGAACTAGGTAACATCAGACATTCCCTCTTTCACATACATATAAACAGCTTCTAAATCAGGAGTCTTTTGGGCAAATCTGGACATTGCCTTGAACAGCTTTAACTGAGAAACTTGTACACTGCAGGAGAGTCATCCTGGGGCTTTTAAGCAAGTTGCAACTGCACTTTTAACTAGGCAAAAGAGCAAACTATGGAGGTTTCTAGTGCTGAGGTGTAATTGTAGGAGTTCTACACAAAATCAGCTGTAAGAATATACACCCCAATTTGTTATAAGCAGAGCTGGAGAACTTCTCCAAAGCTTCGGTCATGTATGGAAAAACTTCCTTTAGTGACAGACCCAGTTCTTACTGCAGCACTATCAACACTTTTACTTCTAGAAGGGCAAGAATGTAGTAACTTCCCTTTATATTTGAACTGACAGGGAGCAAGGCTAAAGAAAATTCTATCTCCAGTCCCAGAGTCCAACCCTAATAAAGACTGGGCTATAAAAAGGGTGATAGGAAGCTGTTAAAAGATGGCAAGTAAGTTCAGTTATGCCAGTAATGAGAGAAAATACCCAGAATTCATTAGACTTTGGAGCCTACAACTACCTACAAGAGATTTTAGAAATTGCTTGAGTGTTGTTCCTGTTTATTGTTTTAATCCGTACAGTACTATATAGATTTACCATAAAGAATTGCTCTCTTTCAAGAAATGTATTCTGACCATTTCATTTCCCCTGGGTCAGAGTTTCACTGCCAGGATGTGCCTACGTGCATCTTATAGCAAATTTTATTTGAATGCGGGGCGAAGATACTGAATACAATAAAACAAGCTCATTCTTTGAAATATTGTCAGAGCAGTAAACACTCAGGAGTTCATGTCTACAGCAGTTTTGGTTTTGCTTTCTCTGCCAGAAAACTGTAAACTGCAATGTGAGAATCAATCCTACACACTACATGTCACAGATCTCACTGAACAATCCTCTTATTGGCCACGGTACCTTGATAGGAGGCTCTCCAATCTCCATGATGACATGCATAACATAGCCAGCCAAAGGTTCACTACTCAGATACTAATGTACCATATCATTATTGTTATTCTTATTTATTGAGTCCCAACTCTGTGCTCGATACCTTACTAAGCAAAGGAGGCACCGTCAGTGCCCCCAGGAATTGTTATGCGTTTCAGTCACCTCCCTTTGTAGAGATCTCACAGACTGTGCCACATGTGTGATTTAAAACTCCTCCATTCCTTCTAATGTCCAAATTCAGAAAATTCAGAAGGTGAGATAAGCCTCACATTTCATGGCATATTTTACAAAATGCTTTCCAGGCAGGTACATATTTGGTTCCTCCCTCCCCCTCTTTCATGCAGCAGGTTTCAGATGTAGAAAGCCTTGGGCATTCATGTGGGATGAGGAAAGGGTAGACTTGCAACTGTTCTAGTGATAATAGATTTTTTTCTTACAGGCAAAAGTCCCAATGGATGTCAAATACCTAATGAAAATCTACACAGAATAACAACATACATGCAAGTGAAGACAATTTTTCCAAATAGTAAAATCTAAATTCTCTGGATTTTTTTTTTCAATTTTGAATGGTTTCATTTTCACTAATAATAATAAAGCTAGATTCTCCCTCGCACATATAAAATGGGGCAGAAAATATCTTCCTGTGCCAGTCTGGATTGCTGTTTCTTACAGAGGGAGCATCACATCTGACGGTAGGCAGGCACACTGCTTCAAGAAGCTTTTAGTTAGAGTCCTACCGTGGAATGGAAGTTTAGTTTCATCCAGGGGTTCTGTAAAAGCCCTGGCAGCATAGGTTACTGAGTAGGTGTACTGACAGCTTCTACCTTGCATCTATTTGGGCTAAAAGCCTACAGGCAGAGGGTAAGTCACCACAACCTCTTGTTGTCAATACTGACCCTCATTGGATTTTCTGCCACTTGAAGACCAGTTGTGTTGTGATAGACCCTGTACAGTTTGGTGTAGCACCTTTATCATGCTTTCTATCTCCATCATAACGTTCCAAACACTAACCAGTTAGTTATCCCTCCTTATACCCCTGTAGGATAGGTAATTTATTCATAGCCTCATTGTAAAGATAGAGAAATAAATACAGGCAGATTAATGCCAAAAGAAGAGTGAAGGGCTGAACTCCGTAACTCTTGGCTCTGTAGCCTGTGTTCATTCCACTAAGTCATAACATCACTTTTTATACCCAACTGCAATTTTTTTTCTGATTATTCATGATTTGGAGAGTGCTGCTTTAGGCAGTCAATAGCAATTATACTCAGTGAAAAGAACGTACAATACAAATTAGAGCAATATAGATTTCCCCCCCCTGTTACTTTAATGTTTAGTTACCCTGTTAGATTTAAACTGAGTACATAATGTTTAATAAATTGCTTTCACTAAAACCCATTAACTGACACTTAAAAATAGCATTTTAATCCAAAGGAGTTCAGCAAAACATTACTGCAATTAATAGGTATGTTGCAGCAGTGAAAAATCCACTCTAAAACAAAGTGTACTCTTGGTCTCGTGTTTTTATCTGATACTCAAAAGCATCCTGACAAAGGAAGGCCAGATCTTAAACTGTTGGAAACAGCTGTAACATGCTCCTGTAGCATCACTGACTTCAAAGGCACTCCACTGATTTACACCCACTCAGGATTTGGATCCATAGCTTAATACTATGTTTCCTGTCCCTTGGGAAACTGAGTATCTTCCAGGTGAAGGTAACCTGGAGAGTGGCTAATGAGTCAGTTTTAGGTGACAGCATAAGTGTTTTCTCTTCTAGGAATGTGGAAAGATCTGTAGTTGGGTGGAGAAGAAGGGCTGGACACAAACTTGTGCCCATGGCAATTCTCACCCTGCCCCACCTGTCTCCAGAATCGTGTCATTGCCAAGGCTGGCCCTCTTCTCTAGAGCTGCTGGGCTTTCTTGCCACTATAATTTTTAGATTCTTTCTCATCCTGGTAACCAGCAGAAGCAAGCAGCAGAGGTTGATTATGGAGACTAGGCAGACAAAGTGGGGACTTCCTCAAATCGACATCAGACATTTCAGCCCTAAAATGTAGGTCAGTTTTGGAGAATATGTAGGTGGGGAGGGAGAGCCCATTGGGACTTTTACAGCTAACTTTACCAATAGGAAATGCCATGGGAAGTGTTCATTTTAGCAGGAAAACCGCAAGGTGAGCAACTAGGGTTCTTACACTAGGACCGGATTCATGGCTCGTTTAAAAATATACTTCTTATCTGGTCAATATGTCTTTTCCAGGCAATTCCTCCCTGGCCACTGCCTGTTATTACACCTTCTTATACTGATTTTTTTTATAAAGAAACTGTGAATCAAAATTCCCCTTCAGCAATGTAGTCACAAATTAGGCAGGAGTTCCTCTGCCTTTCCCCTGAGCACCCTCTTCTCTTGTGCTGAGGTGCTAGAAGAATCTCAAGGGAGCTACTTGTTAAAATTCTACAACAAAACTGTAAAGGAGGATTGGGGTGATTTCCCTGGCTCTGCTGGAGATTATCTCCTCTCTGCTAAATTGTCCTTGCCAGAGTTCACTTTAATTACCAAGGCTTATAAGAATACTTTGAAAGCATTGCAAAAGCAATATATATATTGCTGCTTTTGCAATGCACCAGATTGTGATAAGTGTCAGAAAGTTAAATAATATAACCCAGGGCTGGCTGAGTCTAGTGTTCACAAGCACTCCTTTTTCCAATTCAAATTGAATAAATTGTACATTGTATTTTATTAGTGGTTCCTAAAACCTCCCCCTAACTATGAGCTTTTTGAAAAGAGCATAGGCATTTCTATCAGGTATAATTAAAATAAGTTTGCTTGCTCAGTAGTAATACCTTCCCATGTTGAGTGGAGCTTAGCCTTTCTTCTTCCTCAGGTTTCTAGAGTGCCTTCCTGCAGATGTCATGGCTTCTGCATTCACCTCTCCCAGATATGGAACTGCATGCTTCCCCACTCGGAGACATGGCTGTTAGCTGCTGGACCTGGTGTATCAACTGTGCTTACCCAAGCTGGTCTCACAGGATTGATACCTGCAGTTTTTCCCTTCGAGGAGTTTTTGATGGGTGGAAAAATAACCAGCCAGCCTCCTTAAACCAAGGTGCCACTTAATTGTTAGTGTAAAAGAAAGGATTTTAAATTCACAAACTGTACAAGGGCATGCCTGCCTGGCTGATAGGCTTACCATTTCCACAGAGTAGTCTAAGTGGGCCTAATATATATAGATACCAAAGAAGAACTCTGTGTTATCCCAAACAGCTCACAACAAGTTGCCTTCCCCTGACAAGAAACTGCTTCATTTTATACAGGAAGAATTCCTTAGTTCCCAAGGTTTGGTCTTTACCTGTTCAAACCAATTCAACACATTCCACTAGTCTCCATTGGCTCTGCCAGTGTCCTGTAACAATCCTCAGGCATTTACAGCAGGAAAGCTTATGAAACAGTTTCCTCTTGTTTTCCCACCTGCTCTGCTGATTTACTCCATAGTAAATATTCCAATAACCAGGTCAAAAGCAATGGTTCATAAACTATTACTGAGCTGTTCCAAGTCTGCCATGCCTCCCTTTTCAGTTATAGATGAAAAAAGTCTATGTTTAAATGGCAAAAGGGATAGATTCCCTGGTCACTTGACTAAGGAACATACAACTGGCCCACAGAACATAGAAGCATTATTAATGTGGGAATGCCTTGTTAGAAGACTGTCCAAACTTCACTATTGCCAAAATGCATGGTTTTGTTTGATCTTGCTTATAGTTTTTATTACAAATACTAATTGTAGGGTGGGAACCTTGGTCGTGCACTATAGTTTCTTGTCTGTTATATATGCATGGTAGTTTAGTGGTTTACCAGGTGCCTTTTTTGTTGAACTATGTGAGGCTGCTCAAGAAGACAGGGAAAAAAGAAATTATATTCTGATCTAAAGATAAGTTCTTCTCAGAGTTCATTATAGCAGTTTTAAAAAACTTACCAAACTATCAGACTTCCCTATGACAACTCAGGTGGTAGGAAGCAGATGTGAGATATTATTAGCCCACAAAGTTTTTCAATCCTTGTCTTGTAAACTGGGGCCAACCATCAGGCATTAATTTGTGGGATACACCGTGAGTCTCAAAATGAAGTGTAAAGCCTTAATATTATTGTCAACATTAATTGAGGCCACACAGGTATTTTAAAAAATATTTTCATTGTGCATTTGTTATTGTTAAAATTTTCACTTACAAAATAGCCAACAAAATCAATATAAATTTGCTGAATAGCTATGGTCACCATATCTAGTGATTTTGTAATGGACAACAAACCCTTACTTGTATAGGCTGATTAAACTGTCAGTTATAAATATATTCTTCTCTCCCCCTATCGGTATCTGACCACCAGTCTGTTTAAAGATTTCATATGACCATACCAGGATGATTTTCATGAAGTCCTTTTTAAAGCCTGATGCGGATACTTTTCCAGAACACTGGTTCTGAGGAGGCATCCTACCCAGGAGATATCCTACCTCTACTGAAAGTTTTTCCTTCCTCTAAAAATCAGGTCTCATCTCCTGAGTAATTTCACATTTGTTTTGCTACCATTTAATTTGAAGTGTGAAACTTTAAATTGTAGCTAACCTGTTTGTGTGGCCTTGCAAAGTTGGTTGATTGTCACAGGTAATTCATTGATTTAGACAGTATTCAAGCCAGTGGCCTTTTGTACCCAAGATAATCTCTCTTCAGAATATACTGTGCACTCTTCAAGGTAACACAGAACAACCATCATCATTAGTACTTTTGCTGAAGAGCAATATCTAATATGCTACTAACAGGTCAATACCTAGCTCTAAGATTTTAATGCAGCTAAAATAGGAATCCCCTTTTGCAGTTCCTCAGAACATACAAGGTTTATAACTTGCTATGAGTGAAAATTTTGGACATGGATATATTTGTGAAATTTCCGTTGTGTACAGGGGGAAATTCTTACTTTGTGTCTATGATCTATCTATATAAATAAGGTACATTCTGACTAAGACCATATGAAAAAAAGAAGGCTCTCAAACCAAAGAGAGGTGCAATTGTGAGACAGTAGAAAATATTTATCTGACTCACAGCTTATTAAAGCCTAAACAGTAAGTATGAGTAAATATTTTATATGACAACTCATCTTTTTTATGCGCATAAATATCTCGTGATCAGATAGTTATACTTGGATCATAAACTCTCCAGGCAGGGACCATCTTATTAGTTCCACATTTGTATGGTACCTAGCACACTGGGACTCTGGTCCATTACTGCAGCTTCTAGGTGCTAATGTAAAATAAATAAATAAAAATAAAGAAATTCCTGAACTTAATCGCAGTTCAATATTATCTGGAAAAATCTTCAACTTATTATTCTTGATCTGCAGCTCATACAGGGTGGCAGTATTGTTTAATCTCGCAATCCAGAAATGATTATTAATGGAATAAAATGCCAGATGTAACTTGTGAGGCTAAGGGTGAAGTTTTGTAGCACTGGGCTACAACCTTAGCTAATATAAATCAATATACCTTCAATGATCAATATCAATTTACAGCAGCTGGGGATCTAGTTCATTATTAATAATTGCCCTCAACAAAGATTGGGGGTCATGGGTAACAAGCAGCAAACAGAAGAAAGGAAGGAAAATCAGTCAGTACAGTGTATGTGTTTAAGTGGGAAGGAATCATGAATCCTCAAGCCCTAATCAGCTTTGACACTAGCTTTTAATAAGTATAATTTACCTAATTAAATCTGTGTTGTAGTCTGCGTGTCACTTTTAGAGGCATTAGATAAATATGTATTTTGCATGCCTAACTATTTTCTGAACATGTTATTTATCCAGAAGGCAAAAGTCTATCGAGTAACATCTTCCAAGTACGTACTTGATTTCAAAAGAAAACACCAACTCCTCCTTATGCACATGTAGTCAAATTCTACAGGATGTTGAAGCTGAAAAAACAGCTCAGCTATGTTTCTTAAAGTAGTAACATAACCATTGTGAATTTTTACTGACCCAAAGGCACTATAGCTGAGAGTCTGCCAAATTGCAGCTAAAAATCAGGCTGTTCTTGAGCTCATTTTAAATGGAGTTAAAGATGGACTGACTGACACAACCTTAACTATAGCAACCTCAATGATCCTGCTGTCATATTGCATTGTGGAGGTAATGATAAAACTCCTCCTGGCTTCTACAAAGATACCCCACAGGTCTAAGTAATATATGAATGGTAGAAGAAAGAAATTATGCATATGCATGTGTATGTGTAATGACTGCTTACTCCTTCTTCTGGGAATCAGGTTGCTGGAATAAGGATGGGAAAGGAAGCAGCATGGTAGCCCTTCCCCCACAAGCTGGACCATGGAAGGAAGCAGGATACATGCTCCATTTTAATGGAAAGAGCCCATTTGCATAACCTACATTCAAGGGCAAGCCCTAGAAGACATTTTGTCTGCCTGAGGGAAAATCTCTCTAATGCTGTTCCTAGGATAGTGCACATTCAAATCACCCCTATTCAGGGTAGAGGCTTGTGGCAGAATGCCATCTCTGTCTCTCTCCAAACTCTGCTATCAAGCTGATGACCAATCTGACAATTTGCTTACCATGGTCACTGCAGAGGACAAACACCCCTGGCCCCATCAGCTTCAGGTAACCCTGGGTTGTAACCTGAGCTAGATACATTCCTGAGGGAAGGGAAAACCTGTTCCCTCTGCCTACGTGACTGCCCTCACACTCCTGGGTGTGGGGGCTTAAACTCCCTATTGTTCTAAGCAATGTCATCATGACTGGGAGGGGGCTAGAGACCCTGCCAGTCTACCCAGCAACCAGTGATGCATTTCAAATTGGTTGGCTGGCAGCCAGAACTGCTGGACTTCAATGGATCAGGTAAATGAGGTCATAATGTTGCCCTTTGGGGTCAGGCCAACTCTTAGGATCTCAATATTGCACTGTTAGACAGGAGGGTGTGACACAATTGCACATATACAAAACACACAAATCAATTAGGTGCATACACATGCACACTACCAGCTCAGGCACATACACATCCAAACCAGCCTAGGCACATGCATACCTATCACCAATTCAAGCACATACACTATACACCCCAAAAGATAGACACAGATCACTAATTCGTATATGCACAGAATGCCATATATATATCTATACATACACATACACACACACACACTCTCACCAGTTCACACACATACAACCCACCTACACATACACACAGGTAAGTTCCTAACTTGGATAGTACAGTGTGTATGTGTGTATGTATGTACATGCTTGGTGTACTTGGGATACCTGGGGAAAGGTTAAGGTAAGAAAGTAGAAGTGTAGGGAGTGAAAGTTGCTGGGAGTGAAAGTCACCGGGACAGGGATTAGAACCAGTAGACTAGAGGGGCCTGGGCTGAAGAACTGAGGCTGGGGGTAACTTTAGGTTAATTGATCTTAATTGATTAAAAGACAACGCCCAAAGCCTACAGAACAGGGGGGCAATGCCAGCACAGAGGCTGGGACTGGAGCCAGAGCTATGGGGGAGCTGAAAAGATAGGTGGGGAGAGGGAAAATGGGACTAAGGGAAAGTGTGGGTGTTAAAGAGGGACTCTGGGTGTGGGGAGCCAGAGGATTGCTCTGGGGCAGCTAGAGAAGTTGCAGGGAGCAGCAGTAGGTGCTGGGAACTGAAGAAAACTACAGGACAGCCATGAGGAGCTGAGAAGCTACAGGGGTGGGAGTGGGGAGGACTATAGAAGGTGCAGGGGAAGCCTGAAAACAGAGAGATGGAGAGCAGAAAATTACAGGAAAAGCAGCAGGGGCAGCAGGAAAGCAGGAAAGCAGACAAAGGTAGCAGAAATTGAGAGGAGATCAGGAAACTAGTGGAGAGGGGTGGAGGCTGGAGCTGAGAGAGAGAGAGAATGAGGCTGGAATTTAAGATAAGGAAGGGACTGGGATTCAGTAAAACATGACCCAACTCGGGGTTGCAAATGACAGTGGTTTTATTGAACAGGGGAGATGGTGACACAATGTCTTATTGGTTCCCTTGCACTCACGCG
>NW_005842033.1:2026427-2027657 GCF_000455745.1 Alligator sinensis | reverse complement strand
ACACACACACACACACACACACACACACACACACACACACACACACACACAATGGCAGCAGGGGTTAGAGAGGCTTGGTGCAGGGACTGAGTCCACTGAAGTCCAGGAGGAGAGAGAGTTCAAATTGTAGGAGGAGGTATGCAGGTAATATCAACCTATCCAGGCTGGAAAGGGGTCCTTGTCCAGTAAGTGTTGTCCAGAGGGGGGTCGCTGGCAGGGCCTCTGGATGGATAGGTGGTGTGGCATGGTACTGGTCCAGATAAAGAGGGCATCCCACTGGGTCTGTCTTCACTGCCTCTTCTTATAGGGGCAGACCTTGTGTGACCCTAGTGACACGAGGCATGCCCAGGCAAGGGTCAGCCACTGGCATACTGAGTGTGTGCGCTCCATGCAGGGATATGCAGTTTTGGGTGTCTGTAATGGTGGGGTACAAAGGTAGAGTTGCTGGTTCTGCAGGGTCTTTTGTCTTTCAAATGCTGGATTCTTGTCTCTTTTCCTGGGTGAGGTCCAGGTTCCTGGATGAATCAATGCGAGGTGATGGCCCAGTCATTACAGACCATTCACTAGAGGCCTGCTACCATTGTATTTCAATCATTCCCAATCATTCTCATTCATCCGGGAACCAATTTACAAGGGAGGGGTACAATGAATCATATTGTTGCAACATGGTATGCCCAGGCAGAGGACACAAGATGGAGGCTTGACATATAAAATGGAAACTTGACATGACTTTGGTTCACTTACAAACACAGGCCTAAACCATATAATATCCATATGAAACAATAAAAATCAATACAAAAATTATAATAATACAATATACAACAGTAAAAATCAATACAAACCTAATAATTATACAATATAAAACAGTGGATATCCAAAACCAAAAACTTGCTCCCAAAATAAAAATGTTTAAAGCTTATCTTAAGTCTGAGCTCACTTATACTTATCTATAGGGAATAGAGAGAGAGAGAAACTCAGAAATGGTTGGGGAAGGGGAGGGAATGCATTTTAAAATAAATTAAAAAAAAAGAAAAACTGGGGGTTTTGCGTGAATATTTGAACGCTCGTGGCGCACGGGCCAAGTCCCGGAGGACTGGAAAAGGGCCAATGTGGTCCCCATTTTCAAGAAGGGGAGGAAGGAGGACCCGGGCAACTATAGGCCAGTCAGTCTCACCTCCATCCTTGGTAAAGTCTTTGAAAAAGTTATCAAGGCTCACATTTGCGAGAGCC
>NW_005842033.1:2026046-2026296 GCF_000455745.1 Alligator sinensis | reverse complement strand
AGAAATAATGACCACAAGCTAGCAGAGAGCAGATTTAGATTGGACTTTAGGAAGAACTTCTTCACAGTTTGAGTGGCCAAGGTCTGGAACAGGCTCCCAAGGGAGGTGGTGCTCTCCCCTACCCTGGGGGTCTTCAAGAGGAGGTTAGAGAAGCATCTAGCTGGGGGCATCTAGACCCAGAACTCTTTCCTGCCTATGCAGGGGGTCAGACTCGATGATCTGTTGAGGTCCCTTCCGACCCTAACATCTA
>NW_005842033.1:2003764-2025303 GCF_000455745.1 Alligator sinensis | reverse complement strand
ACTCTTTCCTGCCTATGCAGGAGGTCAGACTCGATGATCTATTGAGGTCCCTTCTGGCCCTAACATCTATGAATCTATGAATAAGTTAAAGACAGCCCAGGAGGAGGGGCAGTAACCATGATGAGACCTCTCAAAGAAGCTGGACCATCTAAAACTTGCTCTCTCTCTTGAAACTCATCATCAATGAACTGCTTGCCTCCAGAGGAAATCTCCACCTGCCTCTAGATGTTTACTTATGAGTAAACTACTTGAGATCTAACTAGATATATAGCTTGCAGTAACACAGATGCATAATCAAAGGCTACTATGGCACTGTTTGCTCTAAGGGATTTCTCTGATATTGCTCTACCCTGTTCCCTATTCCAAACCTACTTCTTGTAACCAATAAAGTTCTCCTCTGTACCTAGCATGGGAGAATTATTGGGAGAGGGTCTAGATTATGCCTTGGGGTCTCCTTGGTCTGTCTGACTAAGGGAGACCACTATTTGTGCTTCAGACTAAGAGAAACACCCCAATTTCTTGCAGTAGGTCAAGTACCCTTAAGGACTACTCGGCCTATGTTTCCCAGGGGACACAGGACCAAAATCTGTCCAGACTCTGGGCGGTGGTGGCATTTCCCCCAGGATGGGGGTGGCCAGATGTAAGGCGCCCCCAGGAAGGTACTCAGAGCCTGGAAGGTGCTTGGGCACAGTGAGACGGGTGGCTTAATACAGGAGCATCCCCTACTGGCCCGCCACAAGGTTAATCCTGCCTCACTGTGCCCAAGCACCTTCCAGGCTCTGAGCGCCTCCTTGGGGGCACCTCACATCTGGTCGCCCTCCTCCTGGGGATAATGCCACCACCACCCAGGGTCTGGACAGATTTTGGCCCTGTGTCCCCTGGGTCTACAACTGATGCAGAAGCCCTGCCTGGGTCTACAACAGACTGCTGCTGAGTGGAAGCAGTCCCACCCACTCTCCTTGCACCAGACAGGAGCTGGAGTTGCTGGCTACCTGCAGGTCAGATCTAGTAAATTAGCAGCCATCCACCTGCAGGCTGAATCAAATCTGTTGGCAGGCCAGCTCCGGCCTATGGACTGTATTTTGCCCACCCCTGACTTCTAGGCATCACAGCAGGAGCGAGGCTTACAAAGAGGTGAGGGGGTTGGCTTTACAGAGCAGTGCAGGGAGAGTTTTCAATTTGATTGCATTGTACTGAATCTATACTATTTCTAGCGCCATGCCACACTTTAATAATGTGATACAACTGATGTCAATATGTTCCAAAATGGAATAATAATTGGTTCCAAATCATTTCATTTTGATTTAGTTTTCATTTTTAGTGTTTTGGGTTGACCTGTCAGAGCAGCTACCGCAGATCATCCTGACCGCACTGCAGCCTATGAAAAGCTGACCCACTTGCCTTTGCAGAAGGGGAAGTTTAAAACCAAGGAACACATGGCACTTGGTTAAATCAAATTAAAAATAGTCAGGTTTTAAAGCTTTTCTACTGGCCATTACCTGTAGCATTTCAGCTCCCAGTCACAAATTAGGTGTAGAATATATAGCACTTTTAAAAAAGGAACAAAAGCTGTTGACAGAGATTTTCTTTCCTTCAAAAATATAAAATCCAAGAATCAGTTTCATGAATATAATGACATTTATATGCCATTTTGCTGAGCATTTGGAGACTCAGATAGCACAGGCAGATGCAATGTAGTTTCTGAGCACAATTTAAAATCAAATGGATTTGAATGCTTGTACAGTGTATGGAATGTGGATATTAATAGTGGCCCAAAGCCACCTCTCTAGATCCACATAAACATGTTTCCATCCATAAAGGGACCTTTGGCTATGCTGCCTATGAAGCATGATCCCCAATACCCTTAGAACCCTAATGACTTCCCTCCATCAAGTCTAAGGACTACAAAAGGGAGGGGATGGAAATTAGGTAGGGTAAGAGAGTCTTGTTCCTCTTCCAGACTTCCAGAGATTTCCTGAAGAGACAGCTTCAGGCTGTAAGTATGCATTATCTTTCTACTGGACAGAGAAAATATTAAGTAACACTTTTCTGTCAGCTCTGGTGTTGGAAATCTCAAAATCTGATGTAAAGAAATGAAATATAAAAATCCTTCTGAATGCATCTGTGAAAAGTTCATCCCATTTTTTACATACCTACTAGCCAGAGGCCTAAATTTACTAACCATAGTACAATATTCAAGTTGACCAGGATCAAACTGAAATCCAGTTCAGTGGATAGCTTAGAGTTTTCTGATCACATACTAGGAAGGAAAAAAAAACTAACTAGAATCTTGTTCCTGGAGCACATTTGGGTCTCCATGTTTCAGATTTCCCTATGAGTTGCTTTCTCATGAATGTGCAGTTCACCATGCCTTAGTAAGCATAACTATGTATTCTGCCACAAGCTGGAATAGCTATATGGTGACTAAAAACTCAAATTAATGAAATTTTGAAGCAAGTCATTCAAGCAGCATAACACCCCTCCCCTGGGGTGCTTTTATGCAATTAATGTGGATAGCTGGAGATCTGAACAGTTACAGAGGAAAAAGTTGAAACTTTTGGTCCCTTGAAAAGGATCAGTAATAGTTTAAAATTTCTGTACATTCCACAAACTTGATGGTTCTGCTAAAATGATCAAGAGTGGGATAGATTCATTGGTCTGGATGAATGGACTGTAAGGTGGATAGAAAACTGGCCAGAGCATGGTGACTGGTGCCACCTGAGCCAGGGGGGGGTGGGGAGGCTTGTACCCCCCCAGCGGCCAGTCAGTGACTGGGGGGGTGGGGCTCCCCGTGGCCGATCTCATCGACCAGGAAGTGCCAGCGATGCTTCACCTGGGACATCCACTCCCCAGCTGGCGCTCGCAATGGGGGTGTTGGCACTACTGCCGCCCCCCCCACCAATTGCCTAAGTGGGGAGCACTGCCTGTGAGGGGGTGTACCCGCACTCTCAAGGGGTGCACATGCACCCCCTATGCATCGCTACTGGGCTGGACCATCAGGCTCAGAGGGTAGTATTCAATGGCTCAATGTCTAGTTGGCAGCTGATATCAAGTGAAGTGCCCCAGGGCTGGTCCTGGGGCTGGTTTTGTTCAACGTCTTCATCAACGGCCTGGAAGATGTCATAGAGTGCACCTCAGCAAGTTTGAAGATGCTGGAAAGTAGGACTAGGATTCAGAGTGACCTAGACAAATTGGAAGATGGGCCGATGTTAGGTTCAAAGGGGATAAGTGCAAAGTCTTGCACTTAGGATAGAACAATCCCATTCACTGGTACAGGCTGGGGGCTGACTGGCTGGGCAGCAGCTCTGCAAAAAAGGACCTGCAGATTACAATGGACAATAAACTGAATATGAACTAACAGTGTGCCCTTGTTGCCAAGAAGGCTAATGACATACTGGGCTGCATTGGTAAGAGTGTTGCCAGCAGGTCAAGGGAAGTGATTATTCCCTTCTATTCAGCACTGGTAAGGCCACATCTGGACTTCTGTGTTCAGTTTTGAGCCCCCCACTACAGAAAGGGTGTGGACAAATTGGAGAGGGTCCAAAGAAGGGAAACAAAAATGGTGAAGGGCTGGGGGACATGACTTATGAGGAAAGACTGAGGGAACTGTGCTTATTTAGTCTAGAGAAGAGTTGACTGAGAGGTGATTTAATAGCACCCTTCAACTACCTGAAGGGTTCAAAAGAGAATGGAGCCTGGACTGTTCTCAGTGCTGGCAGATGACAGAACAAGGAGCAACAGTCTCAAGTTGCAGCAAGGGAAGTTTAGGTTAGATATTAGGAAGAATTTTCTCACTAGGAGGGTAGTAAAACACTGGAACAGGTTATCCAGAGAGGTTTTGGAATCCCCATCCTTGGAAGTTTTTAAGATCTGGATAGACAAAGCTTTGGCTGGGACAATCTAGCTAGGGATTGTCCTGCCTTAAGCAGGGTGTTGGACTAGATGATGTCCTGAGGTCCCTTCCAACCCTAATTTTCTATGATGCTATAACTCTATAATCAAAGATATTAATACAGGCATTGCCATTATTACACTTTAGATTGAACAACAGTTTGAAATGAATAATGGGTTTACATATCTCTCAGAGTTAATACTTCTGACTTATTTCAGACTGAAGAAAGTACACTGCATCTGTTAACATTTACTTCAAGTTTGGAGGGTTGTCTTCAGAAATGACTCAAAAAAAAAGAGTGAAAAATAAATAAATGCCAAGACACATTCCTGTGGCAAGTTTCCCATTCCTGAAACATATAGTGACTTAACCCATCATGAATGCCTATACACGTGCATTGAAGCTGCTCTAACGCACTGTAATGATAGCATGTTGGAGCAGACTTGATTAATCAAGTCTGCTTTAACTAAAGCTTTAACTAAAGCTTTAACTAAAGCTTTAACTACACTTTAACTAAAGCTTCGACCAGCTTTAGTGAAAACGCCCCTACTGCCACTTTTCAGCACAGGGACACTAATACACATGATGCTACAGCCATTCTAATTAAAGCATCCCCCCACCCCGCCTCCCAGAGCACATATATAAATGCCCCATATGACCATTGACCCAAGCTGCATCATCTCCTCTTACAAGGACCATTTTGCAACAAGGCATTTATCTGGGAATAAATTGAAGCTGGAAATTATAAGAAAGTGTCTGAGTATCAGAGGAGTGAAGTTTCAGAATAACATTCCAATAGGAGTGGTAGGGGCAAAACACTAGTTTTAAGATGGATTTTGATAAAGAGATGAAAAGCATTGTATGATGTGGTTTCTGCAGTGGCAGTGGACTGGCCTAGTGACCCAGGAAGTCTTTCTATGTCTATGCCTTTAGTATTTTGCCCTCCTCATTCCCAACAAAATCAGTCAAAAACCATACAATTTCAGCTCTTGTGAAGTTTTATAGTTATGGAATGTTATGGCTGCAGGACAATCCTGCTATGATGCTAAGAGGTACCATACATTAAAAAAGCACAACAAAAGCCATACACCAGGGACCATTGTAAATTGTTTATACATGAGAAGGAATATTACAGACCTACCTGCTATGCCCTGCCATGCCTGTATTTCCCTATAAACATGTATCTGATGCTAAAGAATTGTTTGATATCATTCGTTTCCTTAGATCATGATCTTTGTTCTCAAGTCCTTATATTTGCTCTTGCTTCCTCAGCATTTTTTGAGCTTCTTACATCCAATTTACTGCTAAAGGCTGTATTCATTAGAGCTTACCCAAAGTACTTGCTCCTGGGCTATAATCCCAGTGCATCTACTCTTCAACAACCAATCAGGATCCCATACAAGGGCCAGGATCATACTAAAATAGGTAAGAGCTGAAAAATATCTCTACAACACATTAAACAGGATTACAAAGGTATACATCCCAGAGCTGCTTGTTATTAGCAAAATTCAAATTTAACCCCCCACCCCCACCTTGCCCCCTCCTCCCGCACCACCCAAAGTCAGATTTTGACTCAGAATCTTTGAGGAAGGAAAACAGATTTATTTATTTAAAAAAAGGGATCAGAAAAAACATCTGAGCATTAAACAGTAAGGCAGTCTAATAGTGTGCCAATGTAATGACAGCTGGATAAGACTCCAGAATTAATTCATCTATGATATGATAGTAAAAGTAGCTCCAGCTACAAGCTCCTTTTCTCTTATGCCAGATCCCCAAAACATTGTTTTGCATTAGATTTAGAACATAATGCATAACAATAGAATTTTAGTTCCTTTACACTTTCATTTATATAATTCCCAACTACTTTCTTGGGTTTTTTTTCTTTATTTTTCTACAGGTTTCCTTTTACCTGTCAATTCTCTTTCAAACAAATCCATACAGATATATTTAAAGCATCCCATTATTTAGGACCAAATTCTTCTCTTAGGGTAGCCACAGCAGACAGTGATTCCTTCTCCAGAGGTGGAACTCCATTCATCTGTATATGCTTATTCTGAGAGTGGAATAGTGGGTTTTAAAATTTGCATATCCTTCTGAAAAAATAACACAATCCTCATTTCGAGGAAGTATGTCAGTTTGTCAATGACAATTTGGAGCAAATGTCAGGAGCGGTAGCATAAGTTAAGAGTGACTCGGGCAGCAGCCGCAGGCTATGACTTGGGGTAGAGGTGGGGTAGCAGCTGGGAGCCACAGCTGTTCCCCTCACTGCCACTGCCCCAGGCACCCAGGTGCCTTCTTAGGCCTCTGGTCAAGAGAGTTCATCTTTCTAAAACAACCCTAGTGCCATGTCAAAAATAAAAACTACGGGCAAAAACCTAATTTCATATCAGCTATTAAAACTGTCTTGTAATTCAAAGACAGGACTTGGCCCTCAAAATGTAATGGAGAAAAATAACGTAAGGAGAAGGTTAAGGTTGAATTAAGAAAAATGGATGGGAAGAATCATTACTGTCCAGCTCAGCATGTTGAGAGGCAAGCTAAGCAAAATAAAACCTGGCATTTTTTGCTCTCTGAAAACATTTGGAATTGTAATCAAAACAAAAAGAAAACTGAAGCTTCCTATAATAATAATGTATGTTAAGAATTTTCTTTGGGGTCAATCAAAATATTTCTTTTTAGTTAAATCAAAACATTGTGTTTTAATTTCAACTCTTAAGTGTTACATGATCATGTAGTATAATAGGAAATAAAATACATTTGTAATTAAAGTAATTTGGAAATGAAAACTTAGACCATTTTATTGCAATAGAAGGTTTCATTGAGACCTTATATGATTTTTACAAACTGAAATTTTGTCAAAATTAGTACATGTCTGAAGGAAGTTTCAGTTAGGAGGAAACATCAGTTTCCAACAATTACTCCACTGGCACATTTTGCAACTTGCTTTAGGGCTGAGCACTCTAAGGAAAATGAATGAAGCTTAGCCTCACAATCAAGAGATGTGACTCAAAAACTCAGTAAAGTCAGTGGCCTATGGTGATCCAGGTTCACTCCTTGACCTCAGTGTAATTGCTAGGGTACAGCACCTCTAGAAGCTAGGGCATTCAAATGATTAAATCCATTGACAATACTTCCAACATGACAGCTTCTACAGGATCACTATGATACTGATTAAAGATGCCTGGGAAATTAACATTGCATGTTTGATACACTTAGAAATGTGGTTAGCTGAAAATTTGACTTACTCTACATAAAGGGAAAAAGTCTGGGCTAGGAGCAAACAATCCACCCAACAAGTTGGGAATTCCCTATTTTTCCCATTTGTACAGAACTGTGTATAATACATAGACATCAAGGCAGCATGTGATTTGGACTACACATTTCAAATAGGATTTCAGTAGGTAGAAGCATCTATCTGTGTTATTGCAGTCTTATATTTAAACAATACACATATATTTGGACAGGGGTGTCTTTGATTATGTGTCTTGATTATCCAGTTCAACACCCATCAAAGTGGCTGTTTTAATGTCTTTCCCTTCCTCCTCAAATAGTACATTTCATAGTCAATACAATTCACAAAGAATTTTCCCTTTTCTGTTGATTACAAACCCTATAACAACAGGAAAGTCCAAAAAAAAAAAAAAAAAGAATCTGCAATTCGGCATCCTATGTTTCTTTCCAGAAGTCCTTCTTGAAAAAAGCTATTTCATAGTTGCCTGCAGCACTGTAAACGCTAGCCACACACAATCTCAGGAGATGTTTGAGATCTAGTTCAACAAAGGGGTGGGAAAAAATACATCTTCCACAAAACAGATGATATTTTTTGCAATCTGATATCAGTCGCTACTATAACAGAAGAAACACTTCCCCGGGGGAAAAAATCATTTCACTCCCTTTCAATATAGTTCAGTGAAGGAGGCACTGCTAAAGATAAAGAAATTTGGTACTCTGAGACCACATTTACCTGCTGGTGTCTGAAGAAGGATTCTGTTTCTATACAACTAATGCACTACCCAGATGGGATGATTTTTCTGCAGTGTTTTCATGTAGGGAGCTTGGGCAAAAGAGGATCCCTATCATTTTATTTATAAGTGAGCAAGCCCTCAGTATTTAGTCTTCTCAGCAGCTGTCTTGATTCCTCTCTTTTTCAGCTTCCTGTCGTTCCCTTATCATACAATTACTAGTATTATAGGGCAAACGATCAAAGGGTACTGCTTTGGTGATTTTTTTCCCCTCTTTTGGGCTTCTGAGCTTTCTTTTTTCTTGACATGCTTAGCATGAGTAGCCGCACTAAGGTAATTACCATAATCCATCTAGCAAAATACCCAACATATATTTTTAAGTTAATTAGACAAACTCCAAAATAGGTCATTTTTCAGCTGTTCCAACCCCCACCCCATGAGCTCTAACCCTGAAAGGACACTCTCTCAATCAGGTAAATATTTCTAAGAAGGAAAGCAAATGAATATTCTAACCTTCTAAATGGACAATTTATTTTTATTGAGACAGAATCAACCAAGGTGGAAGTGAGAGCTACTCCATTGAAATCCTGACTGTACTGAGATTAGCCTGGGCTCTGTACTATTACTAGATGTCTAAAACTATTGTGGATACAGCATAGTGTAGGATTTTTTCTCCCCTTTAATGCAGAGGGAAAATGCTCAAAAGAAAATTATTACCACTTAATATATGCATTATGATATCAACTAGAAGTCTCCACTGCGATTGTGGCTAGCTTTGGGACAATTCTTCCAATGAATACCCAATTCATACAAATAAACAGTTACAGAGTGGGGCTGTGCAAAGCTTTGGTGGTGATTCGATTTGGAGGAGATTCAGCCCGATCCAGTGGCTTAATCTCTGAATCCAAACCGAATCAGGGGACCAATTAAAAGGTCCAAATTGATTCAAAGCTCTTTGAATCTTTGGAAAAGATTCAGAGAGCTTTGATGATTTGGGCAGGGACCTGCAGCCAACTCCGAGCTGGTAAGTACTAGGGGTGGGGGATGGGGGGGTGAGAGAGATTAAAGAAAAGCACCTGTACTCACCGGATGCTGTGCTGCAGGGCAGGGGGCGATCCCTACTGCCCCCCACAGCCCCATGCTGCATCGGGGGCTCTTCACGAGCCCCCCTCGCTCCCCCTCGCTCCCCCAGCCCCTCCATGGCTACCCCACCCAACATGGCTCTGGCCCTTTAAGAAAAAAAACCCAAGAAAAGTCCCGAAACACCACTCCTGCAGTGGCCTTGAGGCTTTGGGGGGCTTGTGCAGAGCCCCCAACATGGCACAGGGCAGTGGGGGGGCAATGGGGGGCAGTTTGGATCGCCCCCCACTCAGCAGTAACCGTGGGTTCTGGGTTTTTTGTTTGTTTTTTTCTTCTTAAAGGGCCGGAGCCATAGCAGGTGGGGCAGTCATGGGCAGAGGCTGGGATGGGGGGGTTGCAGGGCTTGTGCAGAGCCCCTCACGCAGTGTGGGGCAGTCCCTCACGCAGGGTGGGGCAGTGGGAGGCAGCAGGGATTGCCCCCTACCCAGCAGCACCCACTGAGTCAGGGCTTTTTTTTTAACAAGTGCCAGAAGCTAAGGAGGGGGGGGGCAGCCATTGCTGGACTGGGGGGCATGGGTCTGGCTGATTTAGAGATTCAGAGATTCAGCAGCAGCCGAATCTCTGAATCAGATTCGAATTGAATTGATTCAGGACAGTGATTCAAATCACTGAATCGAGTCACTGTCCCCCAAATTTGCTGAATCTGAATCCAAAGCAAATACTAGCCACTTCGCACAGATCTACTACAGAGGGACCATAATGGTTTGTGAAATTGCATCAAATTTTGGAGAGTAGTTTGGGCCAAAAGAATAGAAAATTTGGAAAATGCCAAAACATTTTGTTTCTACATTCTGGAAAGGGGGGAACAAATGTTTGTTTTGTTTGTGGGGGGGGGGGGGGGGGGGGGGGGGGGGGGGAGAATATTTGTTTTTGAAATGCTGGGACACTTATTTCCACCTTTCCAAAACAAAACTGCACACTTTTCATTTCCAGACATCATTTTTGGTTTTAAAATGATCAACATTTATAAAAAGAACAAGAGTTTTAAAAGATTTAAAAACCCAGAAGTGAAGCAAGTTTTTTCATTTCAGATTGTAGAAAAAGTCTCAGGTTGACCCAAAATGAAATTTGCGGGGCTTGAGGGTTAAATAAAAAAAAAAAAGTTGAACTTTAACTGATTCTTTTCCATTCATTTCTTTCCATTTCAGCCTCCAACACAAAATATCCATTTTTCATCCAGCTGTAATTGGGGCCACGTTCTAGTAGGCACTTGACAAATACAAGGTAAGAGACCGTTCTGCTCTAGAGAGCTTACAGCCTAAACAGATAAGACAGACAAAAGGGTGGGAGGAGACATGGCGGCACTTTGCTACAGTGCTGGCTCAAGGTCACGCAGCATGTCAGTGACACAGCCATAATTTATCCAAAATCCTGTCAAATATTTAAATATGCCAGGTTCTTTTGGCAAATTCATCACTTCTTCTTACTCTATTTATTTCCATAGAATTACACCAAAGATGGACATGACTCTGGGATTTCAGTCAGACTGCAAGAGCAGCACGAGCTCTCAGTGCATTGCCCTTTAAGCAGGACTTTCAGATATACCTTTATGAACTCAAAGGTTTTATAGTATTTCAAGTGTCTGAAAAGACTTCTGGTGAAGGGGAAGCAGACAAAAAGGTCACAAGTAGGAACTATTATCCTTACTCAATACTGCTTCATAGAATGTACAGTCAGAGTCCATTTAGCAGCTTTCTTTGGCATTTGTGGCCTCTTTCTAGTCTAAAAAAATCCAAAAATAAAATGTTTTTCTAATAAAGTTGGATACTCATTTTCTATATCATTAAAAGTCTGGGAAATATCTCATTTTATTGGTCAATAAGTAAGATTTGGTGTGCTTGTCCTCAGCATAAATTCATCCACGGTATTCCACCAAAAGATTCTAGTTTTATTATTGTTAGTCTTCTTATTATTATTATTGTTATTATTCAAGGGTCTTTCCTCCTCTCCCAACATGCAGCATTTAAACAATGTCTTTAAGGAATGTCTGACTTACAGCATGACAACATAGAACTGAAAGCTTTTAGCACAGGTAAGAAAGGCATCCCCTCTCTCTTGCTGCCGCCATCACTGTACTGGAAATAATTTAGCATAAAATAAGATATGTGATGTGTAAAATCATCAAACCAGCAATGTGAATACATGCTTTTGTTTGGGGTTTTCTTCCCCATGCAGTTGACAAAAAATCATGCTAATGTTTTGAATACAGCTTATTGATGTTCCATAAGACAAGAACTCCTAAATGTCTCTTGGTACCTTGCTTTCTCTCTCTGTTCTCTCCCTATTCTGCTGCTGAGGTGGAAACAAATGAAAAAGAGTAGCACAAGGTCTCTTCTATTGCTTAGCACAAGTGCAGTGCCTTGTTATTTTCTGGGTCCTCTGGCTTCACACAATGAGCACCAATGAGGCTCCCTAATGATAATAAACCATCATTGCAGTAATATTGATACCAGTTGTAATCACTGGTATTCTGGCTTTTCAATTTTCACTATTTGCCTTGGATCAAGTAGCTCTGTGCTAATGCAACAGAAGGTCACCAGATGAAGGGGCTGATAACAGAGAAGGACTGTTCTACTTAACATGCATGGAAGATTATGCTTTTCAGTCGTCCTAGAGCTAATCTTTCAAGTTGTCCTTTTTTGACTTTCTCAGTTTAATCAGTTTAATCTCATCTTCCCTCTTTTCTGATTACAAGGATTTTCTGTAGAAACCTTGCCTCCACAATAAAGACCGTGTGGCAATTTATTCTTATATTGATTCCAACATCTCTCTTGTTCTACCAGTGCACCAGTGCATGGGGGAGGGTGGGAGCAGTAGGGGAAGCAGAGGGTCCCTCTAGTGCCTTGTTCCTACTCTACTTATCTGGAAATCTGAATACTTCTTTAATGCATTTGAAGGCAGAAATGGAAACCAGATTGCAAATGCTCCATGGTGCTTAAAGTTAGAGGAGACAGTTAAGAGGGATAAAAATAAAGAAATAAATAACCACAAAGACAAACATAAAGCAGGAGCTCTGCTAATTAAATTGTTCAGGTTGAATTTTCAAAAAGCCTCTCAGTAATTGTCACTACAACAGCATACTTGAGCAAACACCAGTAGCATAATGATCAGTGGTTAACCAGGGCATCATGCCTGGGCACCCACTGAAGGGTTCGTGAAGGGAAGCCACTGCCACTGTTGGACCATCCACCTCAGCTGTCTCAGCCCCTGGCTGTTACACCTTTGGCAAAAACCTGGAATTTCACCCCTCCAGCTGGGTAACAAAGCATATAAACCAGTGTCAGGAATAAAAACACCATTTTGTATATGTGGATCTACATGTGTAGATATTTTGCCAGAACATTTAAGCAGAGAGCCTTTATTGCCTACTCCAGTCTAGGCTACACTAGCACCATATTACAGCAATATTACTCTTCCTGGGGCAAAAGGAGGCTTCAGTACAACTCCATCTGGATGGGAAGGATAATAATTCTAAACATTTTGGAAAAAGATTGGGAGTTGACTTGTATATCTTCACATAGAAATAATAAGGAGAAAAAAACAAAAACAAAACAATCACACAGCTGCTGTACCCAAACCAGGTACAGAAGGGTAAAGTGTGCTTGCATATCATTTATTCTCCAATGAAGCAGGTGGGTGGGCAGAGTCAGCAAAGAACAGGAGCATTCTTGACCCCACTCCCCAAATGTCCTGATCAGCACAGCAGACTCTACCTGGCATGCTGTAATATGGTGCTAGTGTAGCCTAGACTGGAGTAGGCAACGTTTTTGGCCAGAGTGCCAAAAAAACTGCAGCATCTACCTTCTGAGGTGCCAGAGTGCCAGCATGCCAGAAAAACAAAATGGGGCAAGGGAGGTATGGGGAGAAGCAGGGTACATACCAGGACATACTGCATATTAACATAGTTAATAATCATAAATGTTATTTTTTCTAGTAAATATCAGGTTTTCTAAAAATTCAAAACCTGGTGACAAAAAATTAATTTCATATACTACCTTTGTTCTCATGTATTCTTTTTTTATTATGTTGTTATGATAGAGGAAAATAAGAGAAAGAGAAAAGAGCAAGAAAAAAAGAGAAAAAAGGAGAGGAGAGAGAGAGGAGAGAAAAGAGAGAAAAAATGAGAGAAAAAAGAGATGAAACAGAAAAAGGAGAGAGAAAAAAGAGGAGAGAAGACAGAGAGAGGAGAAGAGAAAAAAGAGGAAGGGAGAGAAAGGAAAAAGAAAGAAAAGAAGATAAAAAGGAAAAAAAGAGAAAAAGGAAATACAAAAGATCAAAAGAAAAAAGAGAAAAGGGGGAAAGGAGGGGAGAGAAAAAGAGAAGAGAAGAGAGAAAAAGAGGAGAGAAGAGAGAGAAAGAGAGGGAAAGAAAAAATAAGGGAGAAAAGAAAAAGGAGAGAAGAAAGAGAAGGAGAGGAGAGAGAAAGAAGGGAAAAAAGAAGGGCCTGTCTGGGGCTCAGGCAGACAGCACCCTTCCCACCCAGGTTGGGGGTGACACCAGGGCACTGAGTATCAAGGCCGGGTGCTTGGGGTGGGGTCCAGGCAGTGCGAGGAGAAGCAGGCACAGAGGAGGTGCTGTGGGCAGGCCAGGCGGCCAGGCCCTTGGGAAGGCAGCAGCGGAAGAAGAGCAGGGACTGGGTGGGAAGCAGGGTCTGCCCCAGGGTCCACAGGCTTGGGCTGTGGTGGGTGGGCAGGGGCACACAGTGGCACCTAAAGCGGGGCCCGGCCCAGCCAAGCCCAGCCCAGCCAGTGCAGCTCCACACGAATGGGCCACAGCTGCCTCACCCATGAGGGGACACCACCTGGCTGGGGCTCAGGAGGCTCCCCACTCTGAGCACAGCCTCCCTGTGCACCAGGCACAGCACAAGGGGTGGAGCTGCCCCCCGAGTAGGGGCCTGGCCACGGGAGCCCCCCCAGGCCCTGGGAACAGCTGCTATGGGGGGTGCTTGGGGCCAAGCCATCCAGGAGCCTCCAGCACCACAGCACCTGCCCAGGCCCAGCAACACCTACCTGCACCTCACCTCTAAGGACCGAGCCCGGTTACAGCCCGGGGACAAGGGGTGGGATGAGCAGAACGCAGATAGCATCCTTGCCTGTGGCCTCCTGACTCCGCCCATGGTGCCTGCCACGGTGCTGGGATCTGTGGCAGCTCTGGAGAGCCCAGAGAAGCAACTGATTTTATTTTTTTTAATAATTTCCCTGCACACCTCCTGGCGTGCTAAGGAAAATGTCTCCACATGCCCTAATTGGCATGCATGCCAGGGGTTGCCAATCCCTGGCCCAGATGCAAATTACTGGCTTTCCTACAGCAACAAGTATGTGGGAGGGGATTGTGCTTTTGGCCCTCATTATTTATGCCATAATCCCACCCTCCCACATCCATGGCTGCTCCTGTTTTATGCAACACCCCTTAATCAGGGTTGTGGCTCCCATCATATACATCCACAATATCAATCAGTATTTTCCCACTTTTCCAACCATTGAGAGTAATTGAACTGTGGTGATATGGGACTTGATGGGATGGGCTGATGTGTCTGTTTAGCCCTGTAAGCCTGCTCTATTTTTCCTACATTTAATGAAAGATTTTGCTTTCTCTTCAGGGTTCCTGGAGATAATGATATACTATAGCCAGCGGAGGTGAATATCTGTTTTAAGAACTGTGAACTTACTGAGACCATTTGTCTGTCTGATCTTTCTTTCTTTTTTTCACTGTGTCCTATCCACTTCTGTGTTAATTAAATATACGTGAAATCACTAAAATGCTGGGTCGAAGAAACAATTAAACAGCATCTGAAAAAAAAACCCAAGAGGGAGGGGGCCCTTTTCCTCTCAACTGATTTTACGTGGTAGAAATTGCCCTAGTTTTTAGCATGTGTTTTCTTTTCCCTTCACACACAAGTCTCAGGTTCATTGAGGTTTACCTGCCTAATGACAACATGGTGGAGTTAACCCAGGAGAACAATGCATCCATTAATCTGCCTCACGCTTAATTGGTAACTACAGTATGGGGCTGGCATTTCAAACACAGATTGTAAATGTACTTGAATTAGTTACTGTTTAATTGATACAACTGGCACACATCCTAGAATCTACATGTACATACCGTAAAAAGGGAAAGACAGAGAAAGCAAAAAGGAATAATTGTGAATCATTTTCTTTACATAGTGATATCAATTATAGACAGAAAATAACATGGATTTTATATCATTTTAATAAGGGAGAGTGAAGAAAGGTGTCCACCATTAAACATACCTACTTTCTGTTGATGCACTCTTTTACCCACACATGTAACAGGCAGTTGTGAGTAAGCACTGGAAATGTTGGGCTCTGATACACATGCGGGGAGTCTACTCTCACATGCTGGAAATCTAGTGCATTGGAGCAGATTTGATTAATTGAGCCTGCTGGAGCACAGAAATTGGCATAATCTGGCAGCCTCATGCATCACGTGTATCAGCGTCGCCACGCATCTCCACACTGACAAAATGGCAGTAGCGCACTTTGAAATATAACACGCCTGATCAGCTTTAGTTCAAAGCAACTCACTGCCATTTTTTCAGCCCAGAGATGTGCGGTGACACTGATACATATGGTGTGCAGGTGCTTTTAATTAGCACAGCTCTCTAATTAAAGTGCCCGGCACCGCACCAGGACCATGTGTAAAAATGCCTGTTACCTCAAAGGGAAAGCTGCCTTATGAGTCAAGACTGTAAACACCGAGGTTGGCTTTGGATTCAGGAGAGCAGCTGCCCTCAGCCTGCCCAGGAGGACAACGGGCTGCAATAGCTTCAGGCTCCCTGCTGGTGTGCCCCATGGTTCAAAATGCCTGCAGGCTTTTATAGGCCTGAGGCAGGGGCTGCCATAGAGGCAACCCAGCCCTGGGACAGGAGAAGCTCCCAGTCCAGAGACCTGGGGATAACCTCAGGCCATCTCCCTAGTGGCAGGGTTGACCTGGGAGCAAACTTGCTCCCAGGTCGCGTCTACACATATGTAACTGTGCAGTAACTAATCACGATTAAATTTGTAGGTGGCAAATTTACTTGCAATTAAGCATTTTTACTGCACAGTTAGCATACGCACGTGTCAATGCATCCTTACCATGTAGTAAACTATGCTGCTGCACAGTTAAGTGTCTCATGTAGACAGTCCCAGTATGTAGTAATTAACACAAAAATTGTTATGAAAAACTTAAGATGGCCATATATCTAACATGACACCACAAAAGCCAGAAAGTAAATATTTAAGCTACTGAATAATACAATCTACCTTCTTCCGACCTACAGGCACTGCTACAAGTGGGGAACTGACTGGCTAAGCAGCAGTTCTGCAGAAAAGGATTTGGGGGTTACAGCTGAATATGAGCCAATAGTGTGCTTTGTTGTAAATAAGGTTAACCTCATACTGGACTGCATAGGAATGTTGCCAGCAGATCAAAGGAAGTGATTCTTCCCCTCTATTGAGCACTAGTGAGGCCACATCTGGAGTACTGTGTCCAGTTTTGGGCCCACCACTATGGAAAAGATGTAGGTAAATTGGAGAAAGCAACAGAGGGCAACAAAAATGGTTAGGGGGTAGGGCACATAACTTATGAGAAGCTGAAGGAACTGGGCTTATTTAGTCTATAAAAGAGAAGACTGAGGAGGGATTTAATAATAGCCTTCAACTACCTGAAGAGTGGTTCCAAAGAGGATGGAGCTAAACTGTTCTCAGTGGTAACAGATGACCATACAAGGTGCAATGGTCTCAAATTTCAGCAAGATAAGTTTAGGTTAGATATTAGGAAAAACTTTATCATGAGGAGGTTAGTAATGCACTGGAACAGGTTACCCGAAGAGGTTGTGGGATCTCCCTCCTGGGAGTTTTTTAAGATCCAGCTAGACAAAGCCTTGGCTTGGATGATCTAGTTGAGGCTGATCCTGCTTTTAGCAGGGGGTTGGACTAGATGGCTTCCTAAGGTCCCTTCCAACCCTCATTTTCTATGATTCTATGATCTTACCAACACAATTACTGTATTCCACAGACTATACAATGTAACCTTAACTCTGCCTTCCACATTCCAGCCTTCTACGAGTCCCTTTACTAAACTGTCCCTCACAAACCCAACAAAATGGTCTTTGATACTCTTCAGTACATTGCTCCTTCCAAAACAGTTAATGGTGTAGATGTTGCAACCACCATCTGCAAAATTAATGCTAATATAAACATTTCTCTAAAATGTAAATAATCATGTCATACACAAGTAATGGAAACCATTTCCTTTGTTAATACACATTTGTGAGAAACCAAACAACCTCATAAAGTATCTTCCTGAAAAAGAAAGTTAGTGCAAAAGGGAAGGATGAAAATATGCAAGAGAAAAACAAGAGTTGAAGATCTCTAGCATATGAAGAAGTCTTCACTGTATCAGGGAAATATGCAAAGTACAAGTGATAGGTTTGATTCTCAGTTGGAGGTAGGTGTCTTACTGCCTTTTGAGCCTTTAATTGCATGCACTTCAGGGAGAGAGGACTCCTGGGAAGGGATGGCATCTACCTCATGAAGAAAGGTAAGTCCCTGTTCGCAGCCAGGATGGCCAATCTTCTGGACAGGGCTTTAAACTAAGATTGTTGGGAGATGGGGATACACAAATTCAAACATGTCCAGGGACCAACATGCAAATAAGCCCTGTAGATAGGGACACTGGGAGGGCCACTCTTGTGGGAATTGAGGGAATAGTTCTCCATCAGCAGGACAGGAAGCCAAGGGCCTCACTAGGAGGACTCAGGTGCCTATATACTAACTCCAGGAGCATGAGGAACAAGCAGGAGGAGCTAGCCCTCCTACTCTCCAGTGGGCAATATGATCCAGTAGGGATTATGGAGACCTGGTGGGACTCCTCTCATGACTAGAGAGTATCTATAGGGGGCTACACCCTGCATAAAAGGAACCAGGTGGGAAAGAAAGGTGGTGGCATTGCTCTCCATGTGAAAAAGCAGTAGACCTCCTTGAAAGCTGACATCGGCTCCAAAAATGAACAGCTTGCTAAACCCTCTGGGTTAAGCTGGGGGGGGGGAGGGGGAAGGAGGGGCACAGCAAGAGAGACCTAACTATAGGTGTATACTACAGACTACCAAACCAGGGGGAGGAACTTGATCTGGAGTTGCTCCAAGAATTGACTGAGGCCACACATGCACATGACATGGTTGGCATGGGCGATTTTAATTATCCCCTGGGAGGAACACTCAGCCAAGTTGAATTGGTCATGATCCTTCCTGACCTGCATCAAGGAGCTCTTCCTGACTCAGGAGGTGCATGGGCCAACCAGGTGATGCTCTGCTAGACTTGGTCCTGGCCAAAGGAGATGACCTTGCGACCAACTTAAATATAGAGGGAAGTCTATAGTCTTCAACTATGGAACCATCATGTTAACTGTCTAACATAAGGCAGACAAATCTGATAGCAGGACTGAAGTCTTGGACTTCAAAAATGCAAATTTCAACAAGCTTAGGTCACTAGTAGGGGAAGTGCTGCAGGACTAGGGACCAAAAGTGAAAGCTGTGCACAAAGAGTGGTTTTTCCTTAAGGACATGGTCCTTGATGCACAAAGGAAGCCCATTCCCATGCAGAGAAAAGGTAACAGAAGGTCTGGGAAGCCCTCTTGGCTAAACAGGGAAATCACAGTCCTCTTAAGAAAGAAGGAAGAGGCTTATAAAGAATGGAAGCTTGAGGTGGTCCCCAAGGAGGACTATTTCATGATGGCCTGCATTTGCAGGGAACAGATAAGAAAGGCTAAAGCGGCAACCGAACTTAAATTAGTAATGGGAATCAAGGACAAGAATTCTTTCTTTAGGTACATACGGAACAGGAGGAAAACAAATGGGAGTGTGGGGCCATTGCTCACCAGCTCAGGAGATCTGGTTACTGGCACCCAGGAGAAAGATGAACACCTGAATGACTACTTTGCCTTGGTCTTTCACCAGACCAAGGGGAAAACAATTCCAGGTAGAGTACAGGATGTGTGCAGTAGGAATAATTGCCTTCCTACTATTGCCATAGAATTGGTGTATGAGCAATGAATAAAATTAGACATATACAAGTCAGTGGGACCGGATGATCTTCATCCAAGAGTGCTGAAGGAGCTGGCTGAAGTCATTGTGGAACCCCTGATGAAACTCTTTCACAACTCGTGGTGATCTGGAGAAGTCCCTGAGGAATGGAAGAGGGCCAATGTTGTGCACATCCACAAGAAGGGCAGGAGGGAGGACCCGGGTAACTATAGACCAGTCAGCCTAACTTCAGTCCTAGGGAAAATCCTAGAAAAGTTCATCAAGGAGTCTATCTGCGATAAGCTTACAGAAGGTAAGATTCTGAATGACAGCCAGCATGGCTTTGTCACAGGCAGGTCTTCCCTTACCCACCTCATCTTATTCTATGACCAGGTAACTTGCCACCTGGACACAAGAGAGCAGGTTGACATTGTATACCTAGACTTCCAAAAGACCTTTGAGCTAGTATCCCATGATGTCCTCATGAAAAAATTGGAGGATTGTGGGCTTAACTCCAGGACAGTCAGGTGGGTTAGAAACTGGCTGCAGGATAGGACCCAGAGACTCGTAGTGAACAGATCTGTGTCATCCTGGTGAAAAGTGGGCAGCAGTGTCCTGCAGGGGTTGGTGATTGGTCCAGTACTTTTCAACATCTTAATTAATGATTTGGATGTGAGGGTGAAGAGCTCACTGGCCAAATTCACAGACAACACCAAGTTATGGGGAAGCATGGTCATGTTTGAAGATAGGCTACAGATACAGGTGGACCTAGAGAGGCTGGCAAGTTGGGCGGATCATAATCTGATGAAGTTCAACGTCGAGAAATGTAAAGTGCTCCACCTCGGGACAAGCAACCCCCAACCCACGTACATGCTTGGTGGCACCAAAATGACTAGCACCACGAATGAAAGGGATATAGGAGCAATAATAGACCACAGTATGAATATGAGCCGGCATTGCGTTGATATAGCCAGTAGGGCAAATAATACTCTGGCATGTAGTAATCAATGCATCTCCAGCAAAACCAAGGAGGTGATTCTTCCACTCTACTCAGCTCTGGCGAGACCGCAGCTGGAGTACTGCATCCAATTCTGAGCCCACACTTTAACAAGGACATGAACAAACTTGAGAGATTCCAAAAATGAGCCACCCGTATGATCAGAGTCTTACACGGCAAGCCATACAAGAAAAGACTGAGGGATCTGGGACTCTTCAGCCTGAAAAAAAGAAGGCTGAGAGGGGACTTGGTAGCAGCTTACCTCTACACTAGGGGAGTACATAAAGGGCTAGGTGAACAACTGTTCACCAAGGTGCCTGAGGGGAAAACTAGGAGTAATGGCCACAAACTCCTGGAAGACCAATTCAGGCTCAACAGTAGGAAAAACTTCTTCATAGTCAGGGTATCCAGACTGTGGAATAAGCTCCCTCCAGAGATGGTGCTAACCTGGAAATCTTCAAGAGGAGACTAGACAGTCACCTTGCTGAGGTCACCTGACCCCCAGTTATCTTTCCTGCTTGGTGTAGGGGGCTGGATTCAATGATCTTCCAAGGTCCTTTCCAGCCTTATAATCTATGAATCTATGAAAATGAATTAGAAGCTGTTTTAAAAGACCATATTAGAGGCTAAAGAAAAGTGTACACCACAAATCATAAAAGGTACCAATGGTTCAGTAAAACCCCTGCATGGTTTAATAGCAAAGTTAAGGAGACCATTCAAGGCAAAAACACATTCTTCAAAAAATGAAAGGTGTGCCCAAATGAAGAAAACAGGAAAACACACAAACTCTAGCAGATCAAGTGTAAAAGCAAAGTAAGACCGGCCAAAAAAGAATTTAAGAAGCATCTGTCCAAAGATATTAAATTTAATCAAAACTTTTTTTCAACAGAACAGAAGCAGGAAGCCAATAAGAGAATCAGTGTGACCATTAGATGGCCAGGATGTACAAGGTGCATTCAGGGACGATAAGGCCATAAACAGAAAAGATACATTAATTCTTTACATCAGTGTTTACCACAGAAGATACTGGGGAAATTCTCATACTGGATCAAACCTTCTTACTAGATATGTCTGAAAATTTGGATCACACTGAAGTGAAAACAGAATAAGTTTTAGAAGAGATTATTAATGAAACACCAATATGCCAGAAGGACCAGATGGCAATCACCTGAGAGTTCTGCAGGAACTTAAAGGTGAAATTGCAGAACTGTTGGCAATTCTAATATAATAAAAGCCGTCCGTCTCTCTGTCCACAACGCTCTGGGCCAACTGCGCATGTGCGACCCAGAGCCTTAGGACAGACAGACAGACAGGTGAAGGGGGAGGTGGCAGGAAGGGCCAGGCTGTGCTGCCTGCTGTGGGGACTGGCTATGCGGGGTCATGGCTTGCTGCCACAGGGGTAGTGGCTTGCAACCATGGGGGTGCATGTGGCCATAGGGTGCCAAAAGGGGAGCGGGCAGGGGGGCATGAGCAGCACCCGCCAAATGCAGAACATGGCCATGGGGTGGGGTGCATCCCCTGTGA
>NW_005842033.1:2002801-2003745 GCF_000455745.1 Alligator sinensis | reverse complement strand
CGCACCCCGCCCCGCCCCCCCCCCCCCCCCCATTGTGGGAGCAGCAAACCATGGGAGGGGCGTGGTGCATGGCCACAGGGTGCTGCATGGGGAGTGGACATGTGGAGCGTGCCTGGCTCTGTGGCCACATGCTGTAGCCAGTGGGCACTGCCCACATCCCCCTGCCCACTCCCCTCGAGGCTGAGCCACGTACCTCCCAACTCCACACTTCCTCTATGGCCTGTAGCCAGCGGGGGCTCCCCTTGCAGGGGAATGCATGGTGTGTGGCTGCAGGGAGCCATGAGGAGAGTGGGCAGCAGGGAAGCACCAGCTGCAGCACACGGCCACGGGGTGGGCGAACCCCCTTGCCCGCTCCCTGCATGGCACCCTGCAGCCATGGTCCCCGCCCCACGCACACGGCCGCAGGGTGCTGTGCGGGAAGCCAGCATGGGCAGCACACCCCGTGCAGGGGGCAGGCATGGGACATGTCCAAGGGCAACAGGCAGGGGGCATCCCCTGTGCATGCTCCCCATGCAGCTCCCTGCAACCACATGCCATGCCCCTCCCCATGCTGGGAGCACCCACCAGCTGTGGGAGGCAGGGTGTGCAGGGGTGGGTGGGTGGGTGTCGTGTGGCTGGGTTGGTGTGGCATGTGGCTGGGTGGGTGTGACATGTAGATGAGTTGGTGGGTGGCTGGGTATTTGTGGCATGTGGGTGTGTGGGTGTGTGGTGTGTGGGTGTGTGGCATGTAGTTGGGTGTGTATGTGGCGTGTGGCTGGGGGGGGTGAGGTGTGTGGCTGGGTGAGTGTGGCTCCTTGGAGTCAGGGGCCAGAGTGAGTGCCTCCTGAACAACAGCTGGCAGGGACAGAAAGGCAGCAAGGAAGAGGGGAGGAAGGGATGGAGGTAGGGCACCAATAAACGGGGGGTACCAGTGACAGCGTGTGGCCAACCCCCAGACGCGGGGG
>NW_005842033.1:2000984-2002761 GCF_000455745.1 Alligator sinensis | reverse complement strand
TACCACCCACCACGGCTGCCAGTTGGCTGCCACAGCCCACCGCTGCTGCGCAGCACTACCACATACAACTGCCACCTGCCACTGCATGCAAGCTCCCCTTCCCTCCCCTCCTGGTCCTGGGAGGCGGTGGGGGGGAGGGCACATGAGCCCACACCCAAAGCAGTGTGGGGAACTGGACCTGAAATGACATGGGGAGGGGAAGAAACAAGCCTGGGCTTGGGTGGGGAAGGGAGGGAGTGGGCCCAGACCTAAGGCAGCGGGGAGAGAAGGGGACGAAGCCGGACCCCAACCCTAGGTGGGTAGGGGGGCGACACAGGCCTCTGTCCCCACCCATCCTCCTTCCCCCACATCATGCTTGACAGGTAATTTGCTAGTAGTATTGTAACCTATTATTTACAAACAGCCTCTGTGCCAGAGGATTGGTGGGTTGCCACTATAGCACCCAAGTTTAAAAAGGGCTACAGAGGTGATCCCAGGAATTACAGTGGACACATCTACAGGAGATGTTCACTGTGCACTAGTGTGCCAGTCAATAACTGTGCTACTACACTACTGTGCAGTGTTATTAGGCTACTGCACAGTAAACATCAAAAAAGCCCGTGCACCAGCACTACTGCACAGTAGTGCGAGTTACTGCACATTGAATTAGTACTTCGTTAACCAACTACTAAACGTAATGCACACTAACTAAGGCACATTAATTAATTAATGTGTAGACATGTCCGGTACGTCTCACTTCCACCCCTAGCAAATTGGTAGAATCTATACTAAGGAATAAAATCAGCAGTCACATGGACAAATATGATTTGCTGGGGAAAAGTCAGCATGGATTTGTAAAGGGAACTCCTGCCTTACTAATCTGCTAGAATTTAAGCATGTTAACAAGTATGTGGATAAGAAAGATCCAGGTGACACAATATATTTGGACTTTCAAGAATCTTTTAATACAGTCACTGACCAAAGGCTTTTTAAAAAACTATGTTCCTATGGGATTGGAGGCACGGTTCTTTCATTGACTGAGAGCTGTTTAAAAGATAGGAAGCAAATAGAGCTAAATGGTCACTTTGAGGATGAAGGGAGGTCAAAAGTGGAGTTCTGCAGGGATCTATGCTGGGTCCAAGTTTGTTTAACATATTCATCAATTATCTAGAAATGCAGGTACACAGTGAAATCTCCAAGTTTGCAAATGATACCAAATTATTGCAGGTAGTCAAGTCCCAAGTTGACAAAGCAGCTGCAGAAAGATCTTACCAAGCTAAGTGAGTGGACGAAAAAATGGCAAATGAATGTTAGTGTTGACAAATGCAAGCTAATTCACCTTGGAAAAAATAACCACAGCTATACCTACAGAAAGCTGAGTTCTGATCTAGCTGTTACAGCTCAGGAAAGAGACCTTGGAGTCATTGTAAACAGTTATCTAAAAACATAGCTCAGTGTGCAGTGGCAACCAAAAGAGCCAATAAAATTCTGTACCTGGTTCCTGTGTTCAGATACCTGAGGAAACATGTCTTGCATTCAGAACCTTGTCTAATTTTATCACAGCTACATAGTTAGTCCAATAAAACATATCACCTTAAGAAGTCCTTGCTCCTCCAATAAAATGTTGGGCATCATTAAGAAGGGAATTGAAAACAAAACAGAGAACATCATCATGCCATTGTACAAATCCATGGTGCATACAAATCTTGAATTCTCTGTACAGTTGTGGTCTCTGCATCTCAAAAAGGATGTGGTAGTAATGGTGTAACTGGAGAGGCGATGTGGACAACTGCTCTGA
>NW_005842033.1:1999793-2000974 GCF_000455745.1 Alligator sinensis | reverse complement strand
TTGGGGGGGGGGGGGGGAGTAGCAGGAAGTGATCAAAACCTGAGGATGTTCAACACTTGAAAGTGTAAGTAAGGTGCTCCATCTAGGGAGAAACAACCTGCAACATACTTACAGACTTGGCAGTGCTACTCCTACCAGCACCGCAACCAAAAGAGACCTGGATGTCTTGACAGACCATACAGTGAACACGAGCCACCAATGCAATGCCATAGCCAGCAAAGCAAACAAAACACTGGCATGCATCTACTGATGCATCTCAAACAAGATAAAAGATATCATCTTCCCACTTTACTTGGCCTTGGTGAGACTGTAGCTGGAGTACTGCACCCAGTTCTGGGCACTGCACTTCAGGAAGGATGTGGAGAAGCTTGAGAGAGTCCAAAGGAGGACTACACGTATGGTTAGAAGTATGGAGAGCAGGCTATATGATGACAGGCTGAGAGACATGGGTCTGTTTAGCCTGGAAAAGAGACCTGTGCAGGATATAAGGGGAGAGAGACACAGGACAGTGAGGCACTCCCTACCTCCATTCTGGTACCCTCTACTTTAGGCAGCTTCCAGGGCTTGGGCCCTTGTGCCTGCCCATCATTACAGTACTGGTAGGGGCTTGAAAAACTAGCCTGCCAGCTAAGGATAGTACAGAGTGCTGCATGCAAAAAAGTGGCACAGCATGTTTAAAGGAAAGAGAGTAGGCGACTTTTAAATTGCTGACCACAAACTACTTTTTTTCCAGAAAACTGGATTACAAATAATCCTGACTGTAAAATTACTAGTAAAATAAAATAGTTGACCTCAGTTCTTTTTTTCCCCTTTAGGGAGAAAAAAAAGCCTGGAACAGTGAAAGACATGCATTTCTGTTCACAAAGGAGCCTGATGTCACATCTGCACCAATCTGGATTTTCAAGTAAAATCAGTCCCGTGCATTAAGGGTCAGTTTGTATGATCACAGTCTCAGCAAATCAAGACAGAATAACATATCAGATAGCCATCTGTCTCTCCAAGACAGACCTGGTTGCCCTAACCATACACTTCTATTAGGTTGAACATAAGGCAAATGAAGAAAGGGGAAGCACTGCAATACAAATTTACAGAAAGAGAATGAGATTATACACTAATCTATTTATTGAAGCTTTTCCATATTTATAAAAATGCCATAAAAGATAAGAGCCAAGAAATACGAG
>NW_005842033.1:1978380-1999762 GCF_000455745.1 Alligator sinensis | reverse complement strand
CCCCCCGTCCCCCCTAGGGATAAGCCATGAGTGACTAAATTTAGATCTTCATAAAGGAGAGAACCCAGGGCAAAACTACCAATATTGATATTTATTATTAAAATAGCATTGGTCCTTAAATGGTTTGCCCTGAAAATTTTTATCTATTAGCATGAGAAATCAGGATTAGAGTCAACTACACCCTTACTGAAATCTTATTTACAAAAAACAAAAACGAAAAACACAGACACTAGTGCTATTTTGCTGCAAACAGGAGAAGCAAACAGCAGCTGGCAGTTTCTCAGGAATTCCTTAGTTTGCTATTCCAGATAGCTCAGTACTCAAGAAACCCTTGCACTCCACTCTTGCTCAGAGTCACTCCTTCTTCAGGCGCATTGCTCCAAGAGTTGCCAGCTACCTTTAACAGCCTATTTTTTGTAGCTAGGGAGACCCCTCTGAGTTGCCGTGCTGCTTCTTGCCTCAGCCTGTCGTTACCTTTGGCTGAAGGTTTTTAACTGCATGAAAAGGCTTTATAGTTCCTCCCTTTGATTCTGAAACAGTGCTTGGCATATGACTGATTTTAATGAGGTAAGTGATTGTCTTTGGATATGAGACCTACAGGCTGGCCGACATTTGTGGCTTTCAATTTAACAGTGATTTAAAAAAATGTTGGTAATGGAGTAGAGATGATCCACTGGAGATCTTGCCTATGTAGGATAAAGTCCTTCATGAGCTGTACTTTTTCCTTTCATAAACAGAATATTTGCAAGGTTTCTTTATCACTTTCTATGTGATCCAAGAAAGGTGGGCAAAGATTTCTACCATTAACAGGCAATCTCCCTGTGGTTCTGTTCTGATCTGTTTTCTCTATTTAATTTAAAATCCCCCATCACAAGGGACTATATTTCTTTCTCCATATTTTCTCAAGCAACTTTGTCCTCATATTTTTTCTTGTCTGAATGGCATCTCTCACTAGATACTTGTAGCCTTTCACTCCTAATAACACAGATAAGAGAGGAGTTTCATATGGGCCCTATCACTCAGCTTTCCACCTTTTGGGGAGTACAGCATTTGTGTGTAACCTTTCACTGTGATTTATCTTTTCACTCCCCCTATTAACTCTGTTGGGAATATCTGTCAATTCCTCTTATCAAAAATCTTTAAAATCCGTGCTTGGTTAATGACCAAGGCAAAAGCTCTGGTGCATTCCTTAGTTCCTTCTCAGCTATAATATTGAAATGGCTTTCTTGCTGGTCCTATTGCATCTGTTCTATCTAAAATGCAATCTGTGTAATCATTTGACTGGTCTGATTTTTTTTTCTTTTTTATGCTTCATATTCTCCTTAAGGAACTCTTATTACTTGGGTCACCACTCTTGCATTTAAGATAAATACCTAGTTGTTCATATTTAAATCCATTGTGGGAGGGACCTTCTCTACATTGCAGTGCAGCCCCAAACCCTGACTGGTCTCTCGAGGTGCCAGAGGAGTGCAAATATTAAATAGCCTCAAATGCTCACTCTGGTTCTAAAGCACAATTGGTTTTAGCATCATTCTCCATCTGAAGTATAGCTGATACTGGTATGGACAACATTTCTAAAACCAGAATGAACTTATGAAACGTTTACATACACACATTGTAGCTGTAATAAAAGAATTATGGTAATAGATTCACACAAAATGGATCCAGGAACCATCAACTTTTCTAGTCTTTCTCTTACCCCCTTAAACATCATGCCTCCCTTCTTCTCAACCTTTGTATATCGATCTTCCAGTCCCAAACAAATTCTACCTTGCTGGTCCTCATCCACAAGCTGACTCACACTTCCCACACTACCCTAGATGCCCAAACTCTTAGGCTATCAAACTTTATACTAAGCATCCTGCCTTATTTTTCCAGTCAGAGTTTATATTTGCTGGGGAGAAAAATCATTTTATAATGAACCCCAGAACCACACAGAGCTTTCTAGAACATGGTGAGGACAAACTGCACTACACTTGCCTTAGATGGGCCTTATAAATATGTAGTAGACCATCTAACTACTCATCATCTTTATCTAAAAGCAGCCTGGCTGAAATTCACCCTCACTTACAGGCCATACAAACCTAGGCTTACTGTAAGTTCTACTTTGCAGACTTAAGGGCCTCCAGACAGGGTAGCATTTCACCATATCCAATCATTTTAAAAAATAGGATTTCCTTATGTTCTGTCCCAAAATTCAATACCTCAAGATATTTGTATTGTTGATTCATTACATCAATGTTTAAAAAATCCAAGGCTCTCAAAGGTTGTATTTCTCAGTTATAACCTTATTGTGTTTCACTGGGTTATGAATAAGGCTATGATTTTGACATCGTAGTCAGGGAGGTCACAGGAATGGTGAACCTGAAGAAACTCTATGGCATTCATGACGCACCTTGGTGCTCAGTCAGAGGGAAAAACACGCTGTATTATGGCAGACAAAGTTCAGTTGAAGATGTTGGCCTATAAGAACGAATGGGCCTTCAAACTGCAACTCCCAGGAGAAATGCATCAAAGTAAAGTAATGCATCCCAAAATGCACTTGGTAAGGTTATTATTTAGCCGTTTTAAGCATGTAGTGAACATGCTTGGTAATCTTTCCATTAGTATTTCTTTCCTCCAACACCTCTCTCTCTCTCTCTCACGCGTGCACGCACACAGACACCCACACCCACACCCACACACACACACTTCACCTGTGAAATTTACTAAAAATTACCATGCCAACATCATAGCCTTAGTGATGACTTATGTATCAAAGGGTTCACTGGTGCCTGAGAAGCTGCTTTATCAAATCATCAGTGAAGTACAGCAAACCAAATTATAGAGCTCAGAGATGACAAGTACTTACAGCTTTCTCATCCTATCTTCAATGCCTATTCAGTCTAGTTTTAAATGCCTCCAAAAAAAAGACCAATCTTAACTCCTAAAATAATATAACAGTTATCATGCATACAGTGGATCATCTTCAGTACTGGCATCAAGCCCTTTCCCACCCCCCCACCCCTAGAATTGAACCAATCTGAGCTTTGTCTATCACTTGTCATATTGTCCTTGATGGCAATCCAAAGATTTCATCCATGGGCAGGTATCCTACAGTTAAAGGATTAAGTCATCACACATGATTTGTCCCTTGTGACAAAATGCAACCTGACATCATCCAGGAAACTGTAGCATAACATGTCAGACATACAAAGAGATAACACTTACTTTGCAGCAGGTATAAGAGAGTGCCAATGAAAGCTATAGAACATGCATCAAGGGAATCTTTTGCTGGTACAGATCCAGTGCCTTATTTGTAAGCACAAACCTTTTACAAAGACATTTTAGTATCACATACTTTGTTATAGAAATATTAGATTCTCTGTCATAGAAATATTAGATTCTCTCTCGTCCCCTCTCAATTACAAGGTGGTACCACTTCATCTTATTTAACTATGTCAGATGTAGTATGTAGGGTTAAACTCACCTCCATTTACCAGATGCATTAACAGTATTTTGAAGAGCTGATGCTCCTACATCCAACGGCTATGCAGAGACAAGGAACCAACAGTGACATTTTGTGTGTCACACCCTGGCTGAATATTTACTCCACAACTTTCATGTGAGAAGGTCAAGGTCAAAAGGCATTTATACACATACTTTTTCATTCAGCAACATGCTGGAGATCTGCTGCTTCTGAGCAGACTCAGTTAATCAAGCCTGCTCCACATATGATGTGCTGTTCCATGTGCAGTTGTATAAGTGGTGAAATGTGAGCCAGCATGCAGAAAATGGTGGTGGGGCGCTTTTGAACTAAAGCACCTCCAAGGAATTTTAGCTCAAAAGCGCAGTGCCACCATTTTCTCAGCGCTAATGTTCATTTTGTTGCTTATACAACTGTGAGCGTCACAGCGCCGGATGCTTTTCAAAGTACCTGGTGCTGCAGAATTTGCACTTGTAAAAATCCCAAAGACTCGCAGGCCTAGCAGACTATAAGGAGTGCTTATACATGAGTGCAAAGGCTGCTCTAAGGCAACTGTCATGTTCTAGCAGCCTCCTGCATCTCGTGTATCAGTGTCCCTGTGCTTAAAAATGGCAGTGGGGGCTGTAGAACAAGCTTTAGTTCAAGCACCTCTGCCACCAATTTTAAGCTTGGGGATTTCATAGACATTCGGGCTGGAAGGGACCCCAGAGGATCATCGAGTCCAGCTCCAAAAGGGCAACTACTAGGAGTGGTGCTCAAATCCACGTAGACATACATCCATTGGATCTTAAGTCCAGTGCCTTAACCACTTGGCCATCTTAGGGCTTTGCTTATATATCCTGGGATGCTGATCCAGGAGACACAGCAGCAAGTTAATTATACTCTCAGAGCCACTCTAATTAAAATGCCACCCCTCCCCCTAGCCCCCACTCCTGGAGCACATGTAAAAGTGCCCAAGGTATTTATGGTTCAAGCATGCCTTTTTCTACAGCCAACAGCACACAATAGAATAATATGGCTAGCCTCATATACAGCCTCTTGTGACTTCCTAACTTGAATGACCACATATCCAGTTCCAACTTAAGTGTACTGGGGATAACCTTTTGTGCAAATCCAGATCAGGGATCAAATTCATACCTCTGATATCAGAGTAAAACACCATAACGACACTGCTACCATTCCTCTCCCTGCCCTCAGTCTATGAAGCCATTTATAAAATTGTTATTAATGACTCCGATTACGCTCCAAAATATTTCATCTCACTTGTGTTTGGGATTAATTCATGGATCAGGTGATCCTGGAATTAACTATTCCACTTCAGGAGGACTTTTGAGATTTTGACATTTCTTTGCATTTGAAAATCTTTAAAATGTTTCATATATTGGGATTTTTTCAAAACACTCATTTGCTCGGCAAAAAGTTCTGTTTTTCACTTTGGGTAACCCTCTTTCTCTTTGGTCAAATGCCCTAGACCTCAGAAACCTTCTTGTTAAAAACTTCATTGAAATGATTGCACCTTTTTGATCCATTTACACAGAATATTTCAACAAAACTACATTTCACTGAAACCTGTCCAACTAGCTCTACTCGTAATAGCTAGTTTTTGGAAGCTTCAGACCCAAAGCCTTCAAAACGCTGTACATGTTAGCTATCTGGTGAGGGTTTTTCTAACTCCAAATATACTTGGACCAGGAGCAAGTATAATCAAGTGAGCAATAGAAGAAGACCAAAAAGGACAGGAGAGTGCAGTAATGCAGTAATGCAGCCTGCCACTTCAGCTGTGTCACTCATGAGCTCCTGATGGGGGGCCTGGCTAGGGCCCATGCTTGCATGTGACTCCAGAGCCCAGGAGGTGAGCACCAATGTCACTGCTTGTCACCTACTTTCTCCTGCAGCTGAATCCAGTGGGAAGGGGGAAAGAAAGGTGGGGGCAGGGGAGAAAAAGCAGCACTGTTCACACCCTAGACTTTGGAACTGCATGAAAGCAGGGGCTCTAGCCAGTGCCTGCCCCAGTCAGCTGGTGAACTCCAAGCTCACTACTCACATGGACCACAGGCAGGAGTCCTGCACTGATCAGGCAGGGAGCTCAGACCTCACTGCGCATGCATAGCACAGTCAACAGCAGGGGGATGCACCCCACTTACCCTGTTCCTGGATCTGCTATTGGAGAAGCATCATAAATCTTTAAAAAACCTGGTAAAACTTTATCGCTAGTTTCTATATCCACAAGGAGATAGAGAGTCTTACACAAGACGTGCAGTTGCTGTGGTAACATTACACTGCCCCTCTGGCGACTGCAGCAGCAAGGTGTCGACATATCACGCCTCAATGGTTTTACCATCCTCAGATGTGGAGACGGATATGGGAATGTTATCGCAAGTAATTCTCATTTGCTCTCGTGCAAAGACTCTCAGAGGATATAGAGCTTGAAGACTGGCCTTTCACTTTTTCTTACTAGAGGAAAAGATATGTGTTTCTCTTCCCTCTAAAGAAAGTTTACACCTTTATTTCTGAAATGCAGAGGAAGAAAGGCTTTGAATAATACATTCCTAGAGTGTTTGTGTTCAAGTGTCAGGGATGGCTGAACTCCTTTGAACCATGGAGCAGTTAGAAAACGGCACACCTGAAGTCAGCTATGAAATGGCTCTGCAGCAACAAAAAGTCACTGAAAAACACTAGGCACACCTCTGGGAACGAACCTTAACCACTGTCTCTTCTTTGATCTGGTTACAGAGCAATGGCCAGTTGGACCAGGGATATGGAGGAAGACTTTTTCTTCTTTTGGTTAAGAAATTATTGGTGGGGAAATGTTTTTAAGAAAATAAAATTTTTGATTAAAAATTGAAAGAAGTGCTTCAGTGCTGTGCCTGACTCTTGCTTAGTGGCCCCGAGTAAAAATTATAGATATATTTTTGATGATCTTTAAAATAAAAATGGTGGGGATAAGCCACTTTGTTTGCAGACTGTTATTTTTTAACAGTGATGAGCTGCCAGTATTTTTAAATGGGTGCCTGTAAAATTTCCCCGTCTGCCTATGATAAGCAGAAAGATACACGGCGCATGTGCACACACACACTTGCATTTATAAAAATGCAAAGGACTGGGAAAACTATTGTATCTCTTCTAATTTAAAGGAGACAAAATCCTTCAGCAAATGAGCATGTATTTTCCAATATGCTTAGCTCTGAACAGATTCCAATCAGGCAACAAAATGAAGTAGACATATTTCCAAAGGTTCCCAGCACCCAACAGCTCTTGTTCTCAGTGACAGCTGCTGGACACCAAGTACTTTTGAAAATACAGCATCCAGCTTCCAGCCTGGGAGCATTTATACCATATGGGAGCTTGTGTCCTGTGATAATGCTGCCTATGTCTTGCACCAGATGGAAAATTGAACAAATTGTAATTGGCTACATCCATTGAACAGCCGTAGCAGAGATGGGAAACAGAAATGCAAGGTAATCATAATAAAAACCAGCAGATAAAAGTTTGTTCAGCAGCATTCTCAGAACATATGTGACACTACAACATTTGTGTGAAACAGAAAGGGCCAGATATGTGGGTAGTCTACAAAAAGTCTTTGGGATCTTGTAGGATGAAAGATGATGAACTATAAATGTCAGACATTATACCCTAATACCTTCAATTTCCTTTCGTGCCTTATTAAAACTGTCAAGGGGTCTACAGTACAACCATAATGAATAGTATTACAGACTAGGAGCAGCTGTGTCTATTTCCTCTTCCCAGAGGGTTTATTTGTTATGCTAACGGAAGTTGATACCATAGAGAGTAAAGATTCAGTTTATGAACTTTGTCTCTAAACTAGACTTCTTCATGACTGACAAAAAAGTGATCCCACTCTACATAATCAAATGCTTTTTCTGCTTCTGTTGAGATTTTAACACTTACTTGTTGTGATTACAGACATTAAATTAAATCATCAGTTTGAATTTTGAGGAGTTAAAAATCCCACTATAAAACACTGCTTATCTTATTGAATTATGATAGATGATATTTCTTCAAGTCTACTGGCCAAGACCTAAGGCCCCAATCTTAGCAACCCTTCAGCATACACTATGATGGATATAAGTAACCACGCTGAATTCAGCTTGACATAGATTCTGTTGCTGACTGTCACATTTCAAATTTCCTTTTCAGTTGAATATAAACATTTGTTTACATTTGAAATTTTGTTTAAAGAGCAAGGTTTAAAAGAATTATCATGAATGAATGACAGAATTTTTAATGGAACAGTGTTAAAGAAAGCAGAATAATCCTTTCTACTTTGAAAGTTATTTAGGAAATTGTTACTAACATTTTTGGGAGCAAAAAATAACTACATTTTCATTTTCTTCTCTCTACCTTATGTCCTATTTACAATAAAACATTCTGTACTTCCTCATTCACATTTCATAAAAGCCTACTAGTTCTTAGATCATGTATTTTCTGTTAACGTATAGTTACTGTTATAGAGTCTGTGGGCATGCCTACACATGCAATTAATGTGAAGCAATAAACTTCAGAGTTTATTGCTCTGCAGTTTATTGTTCCTGGGTGCACTGTTTAAATGTGTGCCTGGGAGGCATAAATTCCTGAGCAATATACTCCAGAGTATATTGCCATATGAACATGCACCCAGGACTGCAGCAGGTTGAGCTGGGTTGAAGTAGCCCCGACTGGCAGAGAGTCCAGGGGATCAGCCTACCAGCCTGGGGTAGCTCCTCTGATTCAACATGCAGTGGAGGAGAGGCTGGCTAGGGCATGAGGGTGCTTCAGTGCAGGGATAGCCGGCAGACAGTCCCTGTACTGAGGTACTCTCATGCCCCAGCCAACCAGGGCAGCATCTACATGTGCACTGCTGTAGAGTTTTTTACTCTGCAGCAGGATAGTACTTGTATTTAGAAGTAAATTAGTTTACTCCAACCTAATAGGGGCTCATGTGTACACACCTGAAATGTTTACTGCACAGCTATTTATTCTACTGCACAGTAATCATCTCATGTAGACATGCCCTGTGACATCTAAATTTTTAATCCCTTGGAATGGAGTAATAAACTTTAAAAATACTGTTGTAAAAACTCTTATCAGTTACCATTGTCTTTGTGACTGATTATTAAAGAACAAAGGAAAGGCCCATTTTATGCATCCTAAGTGCCTTTGTGGAAAGCAGTGCTGGATTTTTAACTCTAGTAAGATTCACTAAAGCTATTTGCTGAGACAGTAGTTTTCCACTTCCCTTGTTTGAGAAGCTTGTCTTGACAATTATTTCCCACTAACTTTGTCTCACCTAATAATAACCAGGAAGTTGGCTCCACAGTTATCTAAAATATTGGTGTTTCTTCTTTTCCTAATATGAACTTTTAACTAAATCCCTTCCCATCTTCAACCGAAATTCTGGAGCATAATTCTTGTGTCTAGAGCAGAAAAGTAATTAGAAACCTGGGAGTTTCCCCATACCACCCACAGGTTTCTCAGTTAATTTTTAACAGTAAAGAATGCATTTTCATTTCTGTGATATGGCACCTTTACACTTAGAAAAGCCAAAAAAATCTGTAATCTTGCCTGGTTTCTTCCTAACAGAGAAGTCGGATTAAAATTCTGATGAGATTGATCTGAAATGCATCCCATGAGAATTATCTCTGCTTTGATCCCTCATTAAAACTATATTTAGAAATTAAATATAAAACGAGGAAAAGAAAAACAAACAACTCAACAACAGTGTAAGAGGAGCAATAGAAAAAACTCAAACTTGAACCAGACACAAGCCAGTCTTCAACAACAGTAATAGCAGAATAGCAGCATATAAACCCCAAATTTCAGTCAGATGACCACAAAGAGGACTGAGTCTCAGAAGCTCTTATGCAGTTGTAGCCTACCATGTCTTTTATTTAAAGTTATTCAGGAAAGGAAGGGGGAAAATGTGCATTTCTCCTCCTTTTAGTGGTTATAGATGACTTCAAACGCCTTCTTTTTTAAATGGTGGTATGTGTGCACGTGCACATACGCATGTGGATTGGAGGCAGCTGCCTGTTTTTCACACCTTAGAAGATGGAATGGCAAGTGTTGCCTTCCCTGGTTTTGCTAGAAGACTCCTTGAAGGATCAGGAAGTGCCCTGACCCTACTTTCACTTTCACCAATGTAAATCAAGAGTAACTCATTTGACCTCAAGATGGAATTGACAGAAGTGTAGTGTTGGGAGTGCTCTGGGCCTTCTACTACAGCCTCAACTCAGGGAGACATTTCACAGTGAAAGCTTTCCCCACACACATTTCAGAAGTTGAAGATAAATCACCTTTAACAAAACCAAGTGAAATGGGGCTTAGTTAGGATTCACTATAGTGGTCTTTACCACAGTTGCCAAATTTATGGACAGTCGGTAAAAATTCAGGCTAAAAATACCTGTACATAAAGTCCAGAAATAAACTTAAGTCAGTAAAAATGATCAAGCTCTGGCTGCATCCCTCCCCACATTCCCCCACCAGGTCCCTCTTAGAAAGAAGCTGGACACCCAGCATTTCACTGAAGCACAGAGAGTGCAGAGCAGCACCACCTGGCATCTAAGCGGGAAGGCCCAATTTCCCTATATTCATGTGTTGTAATACTACTGGATTATAGGTAGGCTTTTTTGAGGATCCATGCTGGAATGGGGGAAGTAGGGCCAGTGAGGGTAAGGCTGGGGGATGGACTAGGGGGAGGAGAGGACAGCATGGTGCAAAGTGCGGTTGAGAATGTCAGGGTGAGGGTGAGTAGGGGGCCCCTGTGGTGGGGGCAGCAGGGTATAAAACCATTGCTGCAGTCATGCAGGACTGCCAACCCAATTTTTTTTTACTGACAGTAAAAACACATATCAGTAAAAAAAAAAAACTGTCTGTCAGTAAAAAGTGCGCAGATTGTAAATAAAAAAAAATCTTAGGATGGCAACTCTAATCTCTTCACAAAGGTGAATTTCACCATTTGTGCCAAAGTTGTCACCCAGCCAGGTGAGTCATGGGCAGAGGTAGATTTGCCTTCTAATATAGACTGATGCCATCTCCCCAAGTTCCCCAACCTGTAAAATAAACATGTTATGCCCTTGCTGCACATATCCTTTCCTAGGTATCAAATGAGCAGAAAGTGTGATATAGAGGTCCCAGTGTGTGCTTAGCATTGATGGGGAGAGGGAAAAATTAACTTCCAAGGAAGGCTTTAACTTTTACCCTTGAAATTCCCAAGTGTCCTCCAAGTTATAAATCATAAATTGTGTCACAACAAGGGAAGACATTAACTACAGGATGTATCATTCTCTTCAGCACAGCTAGCACTGGTTGCCAAAATATTGTCCTATTAATGAATGTAATTCCCTTTTCACATTCCCTGTTCTTATTGCAGGAATATAAAGCCAGCAATACCTCTACGATGTATGAATTTGCTGTTGCAGCTGCTATAATCAAGTCTGTCATGAACTCTCTGCCTTTTAGTTCAGAGAGCAAGATTCTACCATCACACTGCTATGGCACTTCTAAATGGCCAAATATAATTGGGTTCAGTAAAGTTCAAAGCTATGCTCTAGCTTTCTCATATCAAAGACCATTGATTCAGAAGTGCATTGAAATGCAGGAGGGTGTTAAGAAAGTTGTGAACAGAGCACATTTAGAACAGCCCTGTTTGATTCCAGGACCCAGTATACATGGAGTTTTTTGGTTAAGCTTTCAAGAAATCAGGTGTGGTCCCCTGGAGAAGGTTTTATCCTTTCCTATAATTGCTGCAAAAATATCTCATTCTTGCTAATGTACTTTGCCTATTTCATGGCTGATACTTGAGACTCATTTACATTTTTTTAAATGTCAAGGCTTTCTCAGGAGGTTGTTCATTCATTATATTTATTTTCTTGGACATAATTTAACAAACCTTCCCTGAAGAATTTTCAGCTATTAACTTTGCCGAACAGTAGCTCAAGTGAGAGCTAAAGGCAAATGGTCCAAAAGAAAGTAATGGGCCAATGCACCTCCAGAGGATTCATCTGCCCCAAAACTCATTTTAATAATTCTTCCCCACATAGTGGGGGAAAAAAGAAAAAAGAAACTGAAGTGCTGGTTGTTACTATGAAATAGCAATTCCCACACAGTTGAATGTTTGGCAATACCAGTTCTTCAGCCTTTTGTGGTCAGAAGTCTCAGGTCCTGATTCCTAGTTCAGTGTCAGTACCTTCCTTACAATCAGTTGCATACCTAAATCCACCATGGACCTTAGGGTGCTCTAATACCTCTTTTGCAGCATTAAGAGAAGAGTGTCATGAACACCATGCTTGACTACAGCTCAAAGATCAGTGGCTGCACTGTTGCAGTGGAGATCTGATTGCTACTGCTTCTGAACTCTGAATTTTGGTCCCCCTAAACCAAATTTTTAGTCTAATACAGCAAGATAACTAACCTCACTGTGTATTGTGTTTCTAAATGAATCCAATTATAGTGCTAGTCATTTTGTGAGATGTAAATGAGCAAAAGAGGTTAATTAGGGTCTATATTGGGTTCATATAGTTCCACATATGCACAGGAAAAGTTTAATCTTTGTCTTTTCAATATTCTATTGTTTATGAAGAACAGAGAAATATGGAACTGGAAGTAGCCACCTGGACCATCAAAACCATTCACCTGAAACTGGAACTAACACTATATTGAACATTAGACCCAGATTGGCCTACAAGAGCTTTCCTTCCACATGCCCACTTCCCTGGGCACCAGAAACACCCTATAATAGACTTACAAGTTTTTGTACAGGAGACCCAATACTAAAATTCAGGGAATGTGTTAATGCAGTGGTGCTCAACTTATCCAGAACCCCTGGGCTGGTTGAGTGACACCTTGGGATGGATTTGGAGTATGGGACCACATGATGTGGTCTGCAGAGCTGAAATTTGGTGGCAGAATAGTAAGTGGTGTCACTCCTGAAACCATAAGGGTCACCTCTCCTCCCACCATTAAATTTCCAGTTGAATGGGCAGCCTCCCAGGCCAGAAAACATGGCTCTGTCCTCAGGATCCAGACCAGAGGCAGGCAATAATTTTTTGGTGAAGGGGCGCTTAATGAGTTTTGATGAGCTGTTGAGGAGCACATGGGTAGTTCCGCCCCTTGACAGTTGCCCTGCTCCCTGGTCACTATCTTGGGACTGAAAGTCCCACCCTCTAACCCCTGACCTTTGCTGCTGGAATGCTCTCCATTTGCCCCCCAGAAATATTCCTTTTGGGAGGGGGGGGCAATCCATCCGAGAACCAGAAAAAACCCAAATCATACACTAAAAGTCAAACACCCATTATAACATATTTTAATTTTATTACAAAAAATAATTTTGTCATGAATTCTGTTTGCGTAGTATATATAGAGTTGATTGGATAATAACTCAAAAATAAATTCTTAATTTTATATATTGTGGGGAGACAGGTTGAGTGATGTGTACATGTGTGTCCATGTGTGGTGTGTGTGGTGTGTGTGTGTAGTGGAGGGTGAAAGGAGGTGGGTGGGTGCGTGGTAGAATGTGGAGGTGTGTGCAGAGGCATAGGATATGGTGGGGGGCTGTGTATATATGGGGGGTTGTGGCGGCATGGTGCAGGGGGGCCCCCACATTACTCAAAGGGTGCAGCAGCAGGCGTGGCACTCAGGGCACAGGCGCCTGGCATGGTATGGCTCTGGGCAGCACTGTCCATTGCAGTGCAGGGTGCAGCCTCCACTTGGCTACCTGTATCGCCAGCGCTCCCCACCACTCATGTGCAGCCCCTGCACTCACACAGCAGGGAGAGAAGCCCCAGGTGCTGGAGCCAGGTGCCATCCTTGTTGGGCCTGTGCAGCACAGAAGAGAAGCTTCAGGCACTGGAGCTGGCTGCCTTCCCTCCCCCACAGGGGAAGGTACCTGGGACTTCCCTTCCCTGCAACACAGCCCCTGCAGGGAAGGCAGCAGGCTCCAGTGCCTCAGGCTTCTCTCTGGTGCTGCGCAGCCCCAGCAGGGAAGGCACCCGGCTGCAGCATGTGGGGCTTCCCTCCTTGCTATGCAAGAGCAGGGGCTGCACATGAGTGACGGGGAGCGTCAGTGATACAGGCAGCTGAGCAGAGGCTGCGCCCCTCACTGCAATATGCAGTGTTGGCCAGAGCCACACCTGGGTCCTGAGTGCCCCACCTGCTGCTGCTGCCACTGCCTACTAGGGCTGCACGCCATGGAGAGTTTGTGGAGCAGGGGGTCCCCATTCCCACCACTCTCCCTCATACCCACCAGACACACTCTGGACTCCCTCCCGGAGCCTACTGAAGCTCTGCGCTCCATGCTGCCACTGCCCCTGTGCCCCCGAGCTTGGGCTCTGTGCTGCCACCAATCACACTCTGGACTCCCTCCCAGCTGCAGCCCTGTCCCCACTGCTTCCCTACCTGCTGCCCAAATCCAGCAAGAGACCAGGGAAGTGAGCAGGTCCCAGGGCCTGTGGCAGCAGCAGCCCCGCACAGAAGCTGCATGCTGGCCAGCCAGGCCCTTCCACACACAAGGGTGGGAGCGAGGCAATAGGGTACATTTTTGGGGCTGTGTGTACATGTGAGCACCTTGCTCCTAGCCTTGTGGGCAGAAGGGCTGGGAGGGGTGCAATTTGTTGCGGGGGAGGAGGGGCTGTGGACCGGATGAAAGTACTTGGCAGGCTGGGTCCAGCCCACAGATTGTATTTTGCCTGCCCCTGATCCAGACCTTAGGGTTCCCTCAAGTCCACAAACTGGACAGCAGGGCAATTGCCATTAATTGTCACAGTGAACACCGCTTGCCACACCTTCACATATCCAGCCCCATAGGGAGCCCTGAAGACCAGATACCATGGTTTTATGAGACAAATCTAGCCCTCATGCATATCTTGGTCACCCATGTGTTAAATAAATATCTATCCAAGGAAGATCCTAATACGAAGTTCATCTTCACACACACATCCCTCCAAAGGAAAGTGAAAGAAAAAGAAAACTGTGCATCAAGGGCGGGGGTGAGGGGAAGAATCCATTCCAGAACCCTACAGGTGATCAGCAGAAGCCTTCAAACATGAAGTTAGTTAGATACAATGCAAATACAGTACTGTGAGCTAATTGGAAGCTTATCTTAAAGTGGAAAGGGATGAACAGAAGAAACATGATCTAGAAAGGGCTGTCACAACCACCACGTTGCTTTTTAGTTGCTTATCTAAGCCATACAATTCTCTATAGTCCAAGCTACAGCACATGCTCAAAAAAGGAGACTCTTTTCAAGGACCCTGAGCTAAGAGAATCAGGGAGCAGGTCATGAGCAGCCCATCCTATGGATTAGGTAGATAGAAGCACATTCATTTGGACTGGGGCATGGATGATTCAAACAGTGTAGGGAGTTGGGAACCCAGGACAGGAACCAAGGGCACTTTTACACATGCTCCAGGGGGTCAACAAGGGAGTTGGGTGTCTGTCGTCATCCAACAACATCTGGATTGAAAAACAACCATCAGTCATAGATGACCACCCTCTGCTTTCAGGAACTGATTGCCTACCTTTTCTGTGAAGTGGAGTAACATCTGAAATTGAGTGAGACTATTGAGACTATTGAACCAACTAACTGAGGAAATATGAGGTTTCATTGAATCAATCCTAAAACTGCTTGTCACCCACACAGCAAGTTTTGTACAAGACACTACAGACTTTCAACAGAAACTTAAAAACATAGACCACCTTTCCAGGAACACCCTCCTAGCCACCATGGACATTACCAGCCTATATACCAACATCCCACACCAGGATGGCATCCAAGCCTGCCTTACATATCTACAGGAACAAGATTGCACTCAGAATACAGGCCCAAAGATATTACTGACCTTATACACTTCATCCTCACACACAACAATTTCACTTTTAATAATCAACACTTCCTCCAGATGATGGGAACAGCTATGGGCACCAGAATGGCGCCACAGTATGCCAGCCTTTTTATGAGCCACCTGGAAGACAACTTCCTGAAGAACTGCACCATCAAACCCTTGCTATACTTAGGATATATCAATGACATCTTCATCATTTGAACTGAAAACCTGCAATCTCTGATTGAGTTCCATCAGAAACTCAACAATCACCATCCCTCCATCCGACTTTCTCTAGAATACTACAGCACCAACATCTCCTTTTTAGACACGATGGTCACTATCCAGAATGATAAAATACAGACCACGTTATACAAGAAACCCACAGACCAACATACATATTTGCACAGAACCAGCAATCACCCTAAACACACCAAAAAAGCTGTGATATACAGCCAAGCCCTCAGATACCACTGTATTTGCACTGAAGAGAATACCCAGGATTGTAATCTCAATCTTAAAAAGGCTTTCACCCAACAAGGACACTCCTCCAGAGAGAATGATCGCACATTTGAAAGAGCCACCTGGACACCACGTGAACAACTGCTGCAGTACAGAAGATAAACCCCCACAAATTGCACACCGCTGGTTATGACATATCACCCCTCCCTTGAACACATACGGAAAATCCTGCCATGACAAGAAATGCAAAACCTGCCAACACATCTCCACCACCCCCATAATTACAAAACCCCACAACAGAGCCATCAGCATCCCTGAATCTTACAGCTGCACCTCCAGAAATGTGATACATCTCATCCAATGCACCAAATGCCCTGATGGAAAATAAGTAGGAGAGACCAAACAACAACTGCGCACCAGAATGAATGCACACCGGAAATCTATCAAAGACAGGAATACCCAATTACCGGTGGGGGCACATTTCTCATGAGAAAACCACTCTCTCTCCAATCTCTCAGTTCTGATCCTAAAAGGGAACTTCCAAAATAGTTCCCAGAGACCAGCCTATGAACTCCACTTCATCAACCTCCTGGATACTAAAAATCATGGACTAATATAGACATTGGATTTATGACACATTATAACCTGCCTGACATCTGACTCCCCAGGTATCTCTCCACTATTCATCGCCCTTCTCTCTCTTCCTCCCCCCACCCCAGCCTGCCTCTCACCCACTGACTCCTCAATCTACATGTTCACTGACTGCCTGTCTTGCATGCATACCAGCCCAGCCTCTGGCTTCTTTACTTTTCATTTCATCCAGGAAGAGTGCACACCAACTGCTGAAACTTCCTTAGCCTGATGAAGGGTTTTTGAATCCGAAAGCTTGCTTAATAATTGTTTTCCAACTATTTAAGTTGGTCTAATAAAAGATATCAGATTCACCCAAAGAACCTTGTCTGACTATTGAACTAAGTGTTTTTCTCTCTATGTAGAAATAGAAACTATTAATATATTTAATGTGTTAATAAAGTTAGATTTTAGTTAAGTTGAATGGTGTAAGGTGTATTCCATGTTCACTCTGGGTTGATTATGCTTTAGCGATCCTTTAGTACCATGGGTGCATAACATCTACAGGAACCCCAAGATTCCTGGGAGATGTAATCAGTAGTAAAGATACAGTCTATATTTCAGAAGCCAAAGTCAGAAGCCAGGACACCAGGCAGAAGTCAATAGACAAAGTCAAAGTAAGATTCTAATTTGCGGATCAGTGGAAAAGTAAGCTCCAAGATTGAAGATGCTTATTGTATTCAAGGTCAGCTTTCTTGGGCTGTTTTTAACTGTTGTTTGTAGGTCCCAGATGTGGTTAGTAACTGAAACACCACAATGGTAAGTGCATACTGTGGAGCTAGCATAAGCCTAAATAATGAATATTATGCTCTTAAGCTTGTATAGATAGAAGTTTTCAACATATAATTAATTAGAAATAGCATGGGAAAGTAGAATAAAGTCTGTTGATCCAGGTCATTAGTATCAGGCCAGGGCAGGTGCAGTCAGCTGCTTTTTTGGAAAACACTAATGGTCATTACAAGTAACAGCTGTAGTACCTGGATGTTCTGTTGATAAAAACTGAATTATGTGATTAATTAATTATGTAATTAATTAAAATTCTATGAAATGATAGTGCATTCTTATTCACTGAATATGGCCAGACAGAAATGTATAATGACTTGTTGACAGCTTTAAGCATTTTCATCAAAAGGCCCATGCCAAGCTACAGACAGAGGAAAATGGCCTTAGGCAAAATAGCCCCACTTGGTGAACTTGTATTTTGCCCCCCATCCCTTCCCTTGTGAACCATCAGGGCTGCCGCAAGCAGAGGCAGGTGGGCAGGGGCTCAGGGTGCAGACCAGTACGGAGGCAGAGCTGCATGGTGTGCCAGGCGGGCAGGTGGGCAGGCATTGCTGCTACTGCTTGCAAGCAAGGCAGGCAGACTGTAGCAGCCACCACCCCACCTGCATGTGCCCAGCCAGCTTCTCCTGAGCAGCAGCTGGAGCAGGCTGGGCTGGGCAGGGAGGTGGCAGGAGGGCAGCTGGGTGTGCTGATGGCCAGAGAAGGCAGCAGGTATAGTGCTTGGGGTGCAGGGGGACCCAGGCAGGCTTCTAGCTTCCCCAAGGCTGCCTGGGCTTCCAGTGCCCTATGCACCATCCCACCCCCCTTCTCAAGCTACCAGCACACCCAGCCACCTTCCTGCCACCTCCCTGCACTGCCTCAGGGGCAAGCCAGCCTGTTCTTGGGTGGCTCCAGGTGTCCTACCAGCCACAGGAGCCTGCTGAAGGCAGAAGTGGCAAGGGGCCCAATCCTTTTTTTCTTTGGAGCCTATCACCTCTCCCGTGGCTGGGAGTGAGCTGACAAATTAATGGCACAGATCAACAGTCCCCCAGCCGGGAGATAGGCAGGCAAGGTCCTCCAAAAAAGCAAAAAGACCACTAGATCAATAACATATATACAGTGATATAAAAGTAAAACCAGCAGCATTAGTTAGAATAGTTGAACATTTCAATTAAAACTTACCGTTACAATTTAGGGGGCATAGAACGCAACCCTAAGGACTAAAACTCTGTCATGAGTACAAGTGCCCTAAGGTTTGGCTGAAGTGTGGCTAAAGCTTGTTTCTGAGTGACTGCAGAGTGAGACTTTGCAGACATAACAATTAGCTGGGTCAGAAACGGCAGGAAAGCATTAACACATTCAGCCAAAAACAGATCAAATTAAATAGAGCAAAAGTCCTGAAAGAAAACATTATAAAATATGGCCTTAGATCATTCAAATATACTGTATCATAGCTTTAGGTTAAAAAGACAGTCGTAGTGACTGATTAACCAAATGTATTAGATGTGTTGTTGTTATAATAGATATATATGTGTTAAATTTCTTAGATAAGTTGTAGAAACAAAACAGCTTTCTCAGTGAAGACCATAAAACAAGATTAAAAGAAAACAGGATGCTAGCATTCCATAATGGTGAGGGAAAGAGATAAGAAATCTTTTCCAGATGTGTAACTTTCATAGGGACATAAATCCCAGCCAGCTGACACCTTCCCAATTCCGAAGAGACCTGGTTCAGTTGCCAAAATTTCAGTGAAACAAAAAAAAAAAATGAATAAAAGAAATCAGAGAGCATTTATTAGAAGTTTAGAAGAAGCCATCCATAATAAATATAGGGTCTGCACTGGAGGGAAAAGTGGAGAATTGTACAGATTTAAGTCCTGCCACCAGTCTGCATGTTGTCTCCCTCCTGAGTCTCCCCAAGTCATGTATATGACAATCTGCATTATGCTGTTGTGGGTAGCTAGATAGGCACTGGAATAAGTGTTCTTGTGGGTTTTTTGGGATATGAGAATAAAGTTGTGCTGTAGATTTGTCTCTTACCTCTTGTCTGACTAAGATGGTGATAATTGAGGGAAGTCTAGCTGTACCTTTATTCTGTGTCTAAATTTGCAAAAGAGGTCCTGATTACAGATGGATTATAGTCTTGTCTCTCCAAGGGATAAATGGTGCTGAGTTTTTCGTAACATATGCCATAGCAATAAGCAGTGCTGATTGATCTCCACATCAGTTAGGGACACAACACTTACCCAATATTCCCGTATCCTAAGAAACCACATCTTTCTTTGATAGACAGACAGACATATGTGTTGACATGTGTGTGTGCATGTGTGTATGTATATGTATATATGTATGCACTATGCATGTATATATGTAACACAGTACATATGTGTATGTGTATATATATGTGTATATATAGATGTATATGTATATATGGCAAATTGGGGGGAAGGTTGTATGTGGTATGTCAATAAATATTATATAGTATAGTATAATATATATTGCAGGTACCCATAAGTTATACTATAACTATATAACATATGGGTACTTACTATATTATAGTATATATTATATGTACTTGCTATATATATTATAGTAGAATAGTTATATATTATTGTATAATATGCCACATTTATTCATATACCATGCACAACTTTCCCTCAAAATTATCCATCCAAATTTAAGGTGTGTGTCTTAAGTAAGGAAAATTATTTTCACATGAGTTTACCAAGGGCTAAACCCTACAGCCGCATGAAGTAGGGGCGCTGTCAACACATTTCCCCTTACCTTCCCCCTGCTCAGTCAAAAGAGGGGTTAACTCTCACAGGCATTGCTAAATGGCCTCTATTCTGTTGGGGGCCAAATTGGCAGTAGCTGTGAAACCCTTTGCTGGATCTGCTGTCAGGGGAGAAGGAGTAGTGCTGATGACGTGTGCCTAGGGTGAACCAACGCCATGGAAGGTAAGACTAGAAAAATCTTTTTTTTCTTCATTCTGCCTTCCCAAAACAAGGTGTGTGTCTTATCTGGGAGTGTGTGGTATGACAATATATATGGTAAGTATAGTTTAGTATAATCATGTCACTGCATTTCTATAGCACCTTCTATCCAAGAATTCCTGCCAAATACAGCATCCTTCATAACACCCTATGTGGGGTAGGTATTAAATCCATATTTTACATAGGAGGAAACTGGGTCACAAAGAACTGACTTACCAAAGTAATCTCTGACCATGCATCAGTGGGCAGGCCAGAAACAGCACCAAGATCTGATTCTCAGACTTGTACTTCTCAAACCACAAGCTGTTTTTCTTCCCTTTATGGTTTGGGCTATAATTCACTTTCTTTGCCAAGGAGTCCAAAGATTTGCCAGAACAAATGACCCAGCCCTTATTCAAACAAAGCAGCTAACTCAGCACAAGCAATCTGGTTGACTTGTGCTATTATCTGACTGGATTCTCTATCATGGCCACACTACTTCCTCAGCAGTTGCAGGAGATTCAATCCTGTCTGTGCTGCATTAATTTACATGGTATTTGTCACACCAAGCAAGGCTCATAGAGTGCTTGTTGCATTGTCTGCTTCCTAATTCCACTCTTCTTTGGCAGCCTATCTTTTCCCTCTCCCCCATAATACAAGACTTTCGAATGGATGCTGTTCATGTTGGAGAATTCTAGGGAACTCCATGTGGATGAGGAGTATCCCAAGTATTTGCCTTTCTCTTTAAAATTTGCTCACAGGGCTCCTTAAAGTAAATACTCTCTGCCACACACATCACTGGGCGCGTTCTACGTGGGACCCATAATGTACGATAGATTAATTCTACTGTGCATTAGCATGTCTCAGCAAAAGCCATGCTAATAGAATAACTCTACTGCACATTAAGCATCATGAAAAGAGCATACCATAGGTACTGCTTAGTAGTGCTGGCTACTGCACATTTAGTTAGTACCTCATATTTGAGGTACTAAGCTTAATGCGCAGTAGTAATGGCACATTAATCATAGAATCATAGAATCATAGAAGTAGGGTCGGAAGGGACCTTGTAGCTCTTCAAGTCCGACCCCCTGCCTGGGCAGGAGGAAAACTGGGCTCAATTGAACCCAGTCAGGTAGGTATCGTGCCGCTTCTTAAAGACCCCCAGGGTAGGAGCCAGCACCACTTCCTTTGGAAGTTGGCTCCAGATCCTAGCCACCCTGACTGTGAAGTAGTGCCTTCTAATGTCTAGTCTGAACCTACTCTCTAACAACTTAT
>NW_005842033.1:1963032-1978114 GCF_000455745.1 Alligator sinensis | reverse complement strand
GGCCCATGTTCATCTTGGAGTCAATGATGACTCCAAGATCCCTTTCTGCCTCCATGCTCTCAAGAAGGGAGTTTCCCATCTTATAAGTGTGCTGCTGCTTACTACTGCCCAAGTGCAGCACCCTGCACTTGTCCATATTGAAACGCATCCTGTTTTTGTTAGCCCACCCTTGCAACCTATCCAGGTCTTTCTGCAGTCTTTCCCTCCCTACTAGCATGCCCACCTCACCCCAAATTTTGGTACCATCAGCAACTTTGAACAGGTTGCTTTTCACCCTGTCGTCCAAATCGCTGATAAAGAAATTGAACAGTGCGGGCCCAAGGACCGAGCCCTGGGGCACTCCGCTGCCTACTTCCCCCCAGGTCGAATATGATCCGTCCACCACCACCCTCTGACTATGACCCTTCAGCCAATTTGCAATCCACAGGCAGATGCACCCAGAGAGAATGTAGAGGCCTGAGTATTTGAAATGGAATACACTGAAATCAATTAGAGTCTCTCCATTAGTTTCACTACGTTTTGGATCAAGCTGTAAGGGAGAAAAGCTCACATAGCACCTGTCTACATGTGGCAGACTTACAGATACAGCCCAGCGCATCCCAGGCTCAGAGAATCTTCTTTGTGATTGATGGAGTCCATCCACCAATCCGGTAACTGTTGGGAGGGGCTTTGCCCTGCTCCTGCTTAGGGCGAGAGAAAAAAAAAACAGAAAAGCCTTGGACCTGGTTTGAGACTGCGCTCTGCCAGTTCGGCAGAACTTTGTGGGGCAGAGCCTCCGAGGAGAATAAAAGGAGCTGCATGCCCAGCATGCAGCAGATGTGTCGAGAGATGAAGAGAAGAGTGGGGCTTGGAAGAGCTGAGGAGATCTGCTCAGCAGGGTAAAGCAGTAGCTCAGAAGAGCCCCCGAAGACTCTCATCAGTGGCGGGAAGCAACAGACAGCTCCAGCGCCCGGCTCTCAGTGTGCAGCATGGCACGCAGCATCCAGACCCTGGGAGCTGTGTGAGGCGGCTCGGATCTGCAGCCTCTGGTGTGCAGCCAGGGATATGGTGCACAGGCCAGTGCATGGAGCAGGACCCTGGGAGCTGCTCGTGGTGGCTCGGGTCCCCAACCCATGGCATGAGGCCAGGAACTCAGTGCAGGAGGTGCTGCACGGAGGGTGAGAGACTGGGAGCCACTTGAGGTGGCTCGGGTCTACAGCTGCTGGCACTGGGCCAGCAGCTCGGTTCAGATGATGCTGTATGGAGGGCCTGGGAGCAGACCAAGCCCCGACGCTGCACGAGGCGGCCTGGGCCTCCAACCCATAGCAAAAGGTAGAGCCCAGGGAGCCAGACGGTGCTTGGGCTACTGAGCCAGAGGGCAGGGCAGACCCAGAGGTCCCAGAAGCCCTGCACAGAGGAGCCCCATTCCAGGAAGCAGCGACCCCGAAGCCCACCATGGGCAAGAGAGCAGCTGAGTGGAGAGGACAAGGGTCACCACCCAGGCCTGGGAGTCATGAGTTGCCAGGAAGGACTCCCACAGGGAAGGGGGAGTCTTCCCTTGGTTAGCTTAGGGCTTCTGAAACTGGAGGACCCCTTCAAGTTACTGGCTTCTTTGCAGGGTTTGGGGAAAAGGCCCAAAGGGCATTGAGGTTTTCCCTTGGAATTAAGTTTTTTTGAGAATCTTGCACTTTACATTGTATGATTTTGTGCCTTATATTTTGTGAACTCTCATATTTGTAAATTAATAGATTAGTAGAGTCTTGAATTTATAACTTTGACTAGGGCTCTGCTGGGACCCCTTTTGCTATTACTCGCCAGTTGTTTACCTGTATTTATTTGTGGCTTATACCTACCTGCAGTTTATCTGTTGGTCATCTATGTTTATTTGGGGTGTATCTGTTTCAGATCAAACACTTACCAGTGCTGGGTTCCAGGCCCATGGGTGGTGGAATAATTTTCCTAATTGCTTATTATAGAGTATAGCATTATATGTAAATTGTATAAAGTATGTATATTTATTGATATTACTTTCTTTTCTAGATTTTGTATCTATCTATCTATCTAGAAAATATTTAGCTTTTCAGATTTATTAATATATCTAGATAGATAGATAGATAGATAGATAGACAGATAAATCTGTATATAGTTAAGATACTCTGTGCCCTGGCCTCACTCTATAAGGGACAAAGGGGACTTATTGACAACATCAGTCCCTCTGACAGTACCCCAGCCTAGCCACCTACCCCCCTAACTGAAGGGGGAGTACATACCCATGTACACCTGGGCTACATACACTACATCTTGCAGTAGTTTTCCTAAGTAAAACTGGCTGAAATATTTTTGGCAAATACTAAGCTCTTCACAAAATATAGTTTCAATCAGTCTGCAAATGTCTGAGGATAGATTCAGTTGGAAAAAGGTTGGGGAGTTAAAATGACGCACCTGCACAAGGAGCCACCATTCCTCTTTTAACCAGTATCTCAGATGGAGCTATAAACCACCTCAAGAAAAGGAGGTAACTCCAGTCCCTCGGTAAGCAAATGAGCATTATTTGTATCTTTAGCTAAAAGAGGGGCAACCTTGGTGCCTCCTCTGCTAGTTCTGACAACTTCACCTTTAATTTCCTTTGCTGCTTTTCCGAGTACCTTAAATGAAACTCCAACACTGTGCATTGGAGAAAATGCTTCTTTCAACACAAAACAGAATTTGTTATCTTTTATTTCCCTTAAAAAAAACCCAAAATATTTGAGATTTTGTTCAAACCATACTGAAACATTTTTGTTATTTTATTGATCAAACCAAAAAAGAAAAATGATTTGCACAGCACTATGCCAAACCTTTCACTTTAATTCAGACTAATATTACACAATTTGCTTTCATAAGAGTCATGGCATCAGGATCTAAAGAACAGTTAGGTTACACAAGGTCAAAATTTCACTATTTTGAATACACCTACAATACACACACATTTACATAATAGGCCCTAATGCCTCCTTCATATCATTATGGTCTATTGAGTAAATAATGTGTCTACTGAAAATGGTTGAAATACCCATTTACTTGATAGACTCTATTGACTCCTAATAAGAAGCTATTAGAGTTGAATAAATATTATGCATTTAAAAACTTGCCTAAATACATTCCCTTTCCACATATTTTCATATTTACACAATGGTCTGTAAAGAACATGTTTCTAGACTCAGAGAGAGCTTTCCTTTTTCAAGGGTTTCCCCCCACAGGAGTAAGGGGGTGTACAAACAGGGAAGAGGAAAGGGGTTGAGGTATTGGAAAATCTAATACAGAAAAAACCATAGCAAGAAAGAAAATTAAACTACACAAGTTGGTATTTAAATAACATTAAACCTTACCTTTTCAAAGAGTTTGCATAGGATTTAGCCACGCTGTCTTGGGTTTATATGAGAGACAACACAACACATTTTTTATAGTCCATTGTATAAATATGAAAATATATGAAAAGGCAATGAGTGTGGTTAGGCAATTTTGAAAATGCACATTATTTATTCAGCTTCAAAAGTTTCCTATTAAAAGCCAAAAGAATTTATCAGGTAAATAGGCATTTTGATAATTTTCAATATACACATTATCTCACTGGGCCATAGCAATTTGGAAAGTGTTATAAGCATCTACTACATAAAATCAAAGCAGGCATAGACTTTGAAAGTGCTGTTTTGTCCCAGAATAACATAATCACAGTATATGTAAAATCTTTTCCTGTGTTCCTTTCCTCCACTTGTTTTATCCAGTGTGGACAAGAGTGATGGTTCTACTATTTTGGCATCCAGGCATTTTGGTGTTAATTTCAAGTCAAATCTTTGAAAATCTGAAGATTAAGGACATCTAAGATTCACATTGGAAAAGAAATTAGAGGGATAAATGTAGATCAGTGTAGCCAGGCATCAGGAAAATCTCCAAACAGTGAGGGATTTTACATGTGTTATGATACAGATACAGGGCAGAATGCTTAGCCTTAATTTTGATTTGTCATTTTTTTCTACGTTTCCCTCTTTCCATGCTGACCACTTGTTTCTCTCAGAAAGCTGGAGAAGTTCACTGAAGAGAAGGGCAAACACCACAACATTACTTTGAACTCTAAAATGCCATTGTTTTAAAACAGATGATGTGGCAGACAGACTCCACTACCATTTTCTCCTGATTTTGGAAGCTCGTGACCCACAAAATATCATCCCATACCTGTGGAAAGTCCTCCATAGCACTGGGTTAAGGGGAAAGAAAGCATGCTACAGAGATATATTTTTTGGCATCCTCCTGCCCCAGATGAACAGAATCAGACTTCTCATGATCAGTCACATCGGGTATCTTTACACGTGCTCAGGAGTGGGGAGGGGAGGACTTTTATTAAAGGACCCATAGCTTCTTGTGTATCAGCATCCCCGCACTTTAAAATAGCAGTGGGGGTGCTTTAATTAAAGCATGTTCGACAAGCTTTGGTTAAAGTGCCCCGATGCAATTTTGAAGCACGGGGACCCTGATACACAAAATACAGAGGCTGCTGGACCATGCTGATTGGCACACTCTGACACATTGTAATTACAGTGCATCGGAGCAGCATTCCCGCACACGTACAGGCACTAGGAACAAGTTGCCATTGAGTTGCTCTTGACTCACTGAGAAAGTGTTGCTGCCAAACTAGTATCTCAGTTTCAGAAATAGCTCCTGATTCATTCTTGCTTTCTCCCAACACTCCCAAGCATTTTCTCCTTCCTCCACAGCCACCCTTTGTCTGACCTCAGGGAAACATAAATGACAAGAAGCTCCTGCATCTTCTTAATGATCTTTTCTGAAAGGCTACTTTTTAAATAACGCAGAATGAATATTTCCTTGAGGAGATGGGCTTTATGTCCACAATGTCAAACGCTGGTCCATTTATAAATCCTCCATAGGGACAGGCTTCATTTCCTGTGCACTTCCCAAATGTTATGGCTTGAAAACCTAGTTAGCAGTGTTGTCTCAAGCAAGGTCATCATTTTTTTTTCTTTTGCATGCACAAAACACAGAAAGGTAAAGGTTGCTTCCAGATGCTATTTGAGGATTGTTTCCCATTTAGTTACTGTTCATTGGTGCCAATGGTTTTGTGCAGAAGACCACCTTAGAGGAGGCTACTAGTCTTACCCAGGGTGGAGGAAAGGCTGCCAAATAGTTATCTACTCCCTGATAGGGTTGGCTGGGCTCTTTAACCCTGGTTGGCAGTCTAGGAGTGGAGCCCTGAAAGATGAACAAATGGATGATCTCCTTTGCTCCGGCACCTCCTGCGGTCAAGCTGGTTCCAAAGGTACTGGCACCTGCCTGTCTTTTGAATTAAGCCAGCAAGGTTGAAAGGTGGACACTGGTATGTGGGCAACTCAGTGTCCCTATATACACTGCGATGGGTTTTGCATCCTGGAGAGGTCACTCCAGCTTCACTTTATCTTTCAAGGATTACATTCAGCAAGCTGATGTCTCATCTAGCATAATTCTATTTTCTCACAAGACAGACAGATGCCTACTACTTTTTAAATGCATGCTTCCTCCAAGGAAGCTTATGTGTCAAGTGCTCATGGTTAGAAAACTAAAGTCCTTCCCTTGTGATGGCCAGAGCTGAAGGAAGACATGTACGGCAGAGAACCAGAAAAAAATAAACTCAGATTTTATTTGTCTCTCCACGTCTTTTTTTTTATTTGTAGCAAAGGAATGTAAATATTCTCTATGGTCTATGTAAGTCGCATCATTTCTCTCCTCCAATTCCCCAGAATGAATATGAAGGGATAATCTGATTGCTCAGTTTCCCAAGCCTATGGTTTGGCAAAAATATGATGATATTCTTAGTGTAAAAAAAGGGAACCTAAATACTCCAAGCTTTTTATAGCTCTGGCTCCCGGGCAGCATTTGCAACAGTAGCAGCGCTGGAAAGCATAGAAGCCAAATAATGCTAATGGGGCAAACAGAATGTAATTGCTTATGTGTGCTGGTTATATCCTGAAACAAATTGTTTCTTAATGCTGAGGTCAGACAGGGTTTAATTAGGAGAAATACAATTGGTGTAAAATTTTGCAGCAGGCTGCTTGTTTGGTGTCATGCCAAGTCAACATCAAGCCGTTCCAAATGGAAATTTTCATTAGAGGCCATTGGCAGCCTAGTTAGGCTGAGTTTCAACTTTTTCAAGTCTCCTGGTAATGTGAACCTGAAATTCAGCTTATCTGTTGTCTAATAAAGGGATGCCCCCATTGCAACTGTTACTACACACACACACACACACACATACACACAGAGTTTCTGCATGTTACATCAATAGTAATCCAGATGCACCATAGAACAGCTCTTCTGATCGCTTGCTAAGCGGATAGATTTAGAAAGGACTTGATTGAACCATTAAAGGCATAAACAAACTGTTTTATTTCCTTATTGTTTTCATTTAAAATCTCTGCAAAAGTATGTAAAGGAAATTTTGAAGCCCTTTTTGTTCAGCTATGACCCTTTTTTCTTCTGTTTGTACCAGTATATGTAGCATTCTCAAGGTTTCCTATTGATGCTTGTAGCACTGATACTTTGGTTTACATTGATTATTACAGCCTCAGCGCACATGCTGCCAAGGTTAAGTTGTATCAGCGTTTCCTTTACAAACCCTGCTGTTCAGAGAAGAGTTTAACTTGACTGCAAGTATTTGCTCCAGGGTGGATTTTATTTTTCTTCCTAACTTTGTGTGGGAAGATAACTCTCATAAAAATGAGAGATGGCCATGCTAGCTCTCAGCTGAGGACTGTACAAGCTTCCACAATATAGAACCTCAGCATGGCTCAGTCCTGACCAACAAAACGCTTTGCAGTTCCAATCCATCTGGGGGTTAATTAAAAGACAAAGGGCTCAGTTGGCATATATCCCTGCCAGGGGCTCCAGGGTAGAGTCCTGGAGAACTGAGAAAATGTTAAGAGAAAAACTCATAAAAAGAAGGAGCTGTGGAGGAAAGACATGACAACTCTAGGGGTAGGCCAGGGGGAGCAGAGGAAGCAGGTGAAGTGGAAGAGGGAAGATCAAGGAAAGGGTGAGCCAACTGGAATGGGTAGAGAGGCAAGCCAGCTAGCAGAGGTAAAGAACTGTTGGAAGGGAGGTGACAGAGTAATTTGTTAAAATAAAGGAAGACAACAGCTGACTGTAGTTGCATGTTGGCTACCTTGGCCCTTTCAGGCAAGGAAAAGCATTCCTCTGTGGAGTAAAGGGGACTGGAGCACTGGAGGGTGGAAAAGGAAAAGTAAGGAGCTGCCAGTCTCCTGGTTCATGATGGGGCAGATACCTAGGTGTAGAGGGTGGTAGCATTCTCTGACTGCTGTCAATTCTCTTCATTAGAAGGCAACGGAAACTTGTGAGAATTATCTGACCTCTCCACTATTGAGAACCACCTCTACATCCCAAAAGGCTCTTAAACTGACATCTCTGTTGGTCCTGCATGGTGTCAAACCATGTGACATGCTGGTGATATGTAAGAATTCTGCTAAGGGCTGAGATGGGACCCCTGAATTACATTTGAACATGAATTCAGGTCCTTAGAACAAAAAGCTAGTGCACTTAACCAAGGATGAGCAGAATTACTAGAGCATACTGATCATTGCCCATCCCCCAAAATGCCCCGCACTTCTTTCAGGGTTAGATTGTGCTCAGTGAAGTCACTCCTCAGCATCAACTCCCTACTTTGCTCCCCAGGCTCTGCAATGTTTCTGCTACATGATATTGGCAAAATATCACAGAATGCACCCTTCCCCTGTACTACTGAACAAGGACAAACTATATTATCCATACAACTACTGGCTCTGCTTCTGCATGGAGCTTGCACTGAAACCTTCTTCAATCCCTTCTGCTTGACATCTTGATTAACTTTTATTGATTTTATGGGGAAAAATAACTCAGCACATAGAAATATAGGACCATTTTTGTTTATTAATCCATGACAACTGCCAGCAATTCACGGGACCCATGCAATGAATTTCCTGCTTTTTATAAGATCCAGAGTTTGTTTTATTGATGTTAAAAAGTATAAAGTGTGTGTGAATGCATGCATGTGTGTGTGTGTTTGTGTGTGTGTCCATCTAAACAGAACTCTCTTTGCTCAGATGGTATACAATATGGAAGGTAGGACATGATTGTTTGCGCAGTACCATACTAGATAAGAATAGAACCAGAGGCAATTTCTATAGGAAGCAACAGGAAGTAGGAATGTTTACATGTCTGTGGCATTTTCTCTCCAGACAGAAGGTGTATAACTCTTACATCCTACTTTACCATCACTTACCATTTTCAATTTGGGGTCTGTTTTTAAGAAAAGAAACTCTAAGTTATGCTCAACTGTCAGGGAGTGTTTTTGATGTGGCTAGAGAGAAAGAAACCACCAAATTCATTTTAATGAGTATCCAATATACTGATGTAGTGTGCTGCTTGGTAATATAGGGTTGTTGGTTCTAGCTGTGTTGGTCTAAGGACATAGGCAGACAAGGTTCTTTGGGTAAATCTGATATCTTTTATTAGACCAACCAAATAGTTTTAAAAATTGTTCTTTGCAAGCTTTGGGGCACAAACAGCCCCCTTCAGGCATAGCAAGCATATTCTGGTGTTTTGTGAGCTCTCCTGGGTGGAATGGAAGTCAATATGCAAAATGCATGGTGATGGAGCAGCTGAATGTCTTCAGGTCGGGAGGACCAGAGGGACTACACCTGAGAGTGCTGAGGGAATTGGCTGGAGTCACTGTGGGATCATTGGCGAAGGTATTTGAAGACTCTTGGTGCTTGGGAGAGGTCTCAGAAGACTGGGAAAGGGTGGCGCCAATCTTTAAGAAGGGGAGGAGGGAGAATCTGGGAAACTATAGGTCAGTCAGTATGACCTTGATACTGGGTAAAATTTTGGAAAAATCATCAAGTCCATTTGTGAGAGCCTGGCAGAAGGTAAGATACTGAAGAACAACCAACATAGTTTTCTTGTGGGAAGGTTGTGTCTGACCAACCTCATCTCCTTCTATGATCAAGTAACAAACTGCTTAGATGTGGGAGATGCGGTTGATGTCATGTACTGGAATTTAAAAAAAACCTTTGATATTGCCTCCCTTGATGCTCTTATAAAAAAAACTGGGGGATTGTGGGTTGGCAGAATCCATGATCAAGTGGTTAGGAACTGGCTAAGGGGTTGAACCCAGAGAGTGTTAGTGGCGGAAGGTGGCCAGTGGTGTCCGCAAGGTTCAGTGAACTTTGTAGGCCCATTTACAAAAGAGGTTTTGTAAATTCTCTTTGAGGATTAGAACTGAGAGATTGGAGAGACAGTGGTTGTCTTGTGAGAAGTGTGCACCCACAGGTTATTGTGTGTTTTTGTCTTTGATAGATTTTCAGTGTGTGTTCATTCTGGTTCTGGTTCTGGTTGTTGTTTGGTTTCTCCTACATATTTTCCATCGGGGCATTTAGTGCACTGGATGAGGTATATTACATTTCTGGAGGTGCAGATGCAAGATCCAGAAATGGTAATGGCTGTCTCACAAATCTCAAAAGGGCTTTCACCCAACAAAGACACTCCTCCAGACAGATAGATCCCATTTTTGAAAGAGCCACCTGGATACCACATGAAGAATTGCTTCAGTACAAAAAGAAAATCCACACAAATCGCACACAATTAATTATGATATACAATCCTTCCCTGGAACTTATATGGAAAATCCTCAAATAATTCCAACCCATACTAGAAAAAGACCTAATTCTTAAAGAGATCTTTCCAGAACCACCAATCCTTGACTTTAAACAAGCACTGAACCTCGCCAACCTCATCACCAGAAGCAAACTTCCTATGGTCCAAAATACACTGAATGGATCCAGACCATGCCAGGACAAGAAATATAAAACCTTCCAACACATCTCCGCCACTCCCACAATAACTACATCCCACAACAGAACCATCACCGTTCCTGGATCTTACATTTGTACATCCAGAAATATAATATATCTCATCCAGTGCACTAAATGCCCCAATGCAAAATATGTAAGAGAAACCAAACAACAACTGCATACCAGAACGACTGCACACCAAAAACCTTTGATATTGTCAAAATACAAAAATACCCAATTACCTGTAGGTGCACACGTCTCACAAGACAACCACTCTCTCTTCAGTCTCTCAGTTCTAATCCTCAATGTAAATTTACAAAGCATCTTTTGTAGATGGGCCTATGAACTTCACTTAATAAATCTACTGGATACAAAAAAACCATGGACTAAATACAGACTTGGGATTTATGGCACATTATAGCCTGCCTGCCATCTGATAACCTCAGGTAACCTGTCTACATTTTTACCAGCTACACTCTATCACCAAGTCAACATTCCCCTCCTCCCCCAACCCACGCCTCCCTGTCTCATACCTATTGTCTCCCATTCCCTCTGATCCTCATTGCCATGCATTTGCATTTTCACAGACCTGCATTCTGCATATTGACTTCCATTCCACCCAGGAGAGCACACAAACACCAGCAGACTCTTGCGATGCCTGAAGAAGGATGTTTGTGCCTGAAAGCTTGCAAAGAACAATTTTTCCAACTATTTAGTTGGTCAAAAAACAGATATCACATTTACCCAAAGACCCTGGTCTGCTTTGTACTATAGAATTTGAATTTTCATTCTCTGAAGGCCTTCCTTGTTCCACATAAGTCACAAACAGCTCATCATGAACATGGTGCCACGTCTTATAATCAGGGATCCTGATTTTCTCTGATAAAAAAACCTCAATTTTCAGATTTAAAAAGTAACCCCAAATCCACATTTTTCTGTGATCAGAAAGGAATGCCACTAATATATATATATATATTAGTGGCATTCCTTTCTGATCACAGAAAAATGTGGATTTGGGGTTACTTTTTAAATCTGAAAATTGGGGAATTTTTTAATTAGAGAAAACCAGGATCCCTGTTTATAATAATGAAAGCTCTACAGCCTAACCATTCCTTGGATTAGGAGACATAAGTAGGCCAAGGGAAGGGACATGGATATGGTGTGCCTCTGCCCCTTTGGGGGTTGTTGCACTTGGCTCGTTCTAGGGCCGACTTGTCATAAAGCTGGTATATGGCCCATTTGGTTTCACCTCCCAGAGAACTCATGCCTCTTCTTTAACTCTCTCTTCTGCTCTTTTCTTTTTTCTTTCTTTTTTACCTTTTGCTCAAAAAATCAGAGGGGTGGATTGACAGCCTTTGCTCAAAGTATTCCCAGTTTCTTTAACTTCATGTTGCAAGCTTTCATGTTTTATTAAACACGCTTTGTGTGCGTGTGTCTGTGAACATATATATTCAAATTGGTCTCTCATACCTCAGTGGAGTAACAGGCAGTGCAAGGGGCTGGAAAGACTAATTATAGTTGTTTGCAGTAAAAACATTCTTTGTTTTTACTTAAAAACCTCCATCTATTCACCAAACTACACTGGGGGTAGTTTACTAACAGGTACAAAGGAATGAAAGTCCATTATTTATTCCATTTAAAATAGAAAATGTATTTCCTTTAAAAAAAACTAACAAAACTGATGAGCTGTAGTTGTTGTCATGGATCTTTTGTTTAGAAGTATGGAAGAGTCAGCTGCCCTTCATGGAGCTGTGCTGAACAGCCAGAGCAGAAAGAAAGTTTCTCTGTCACGTACAGCTCTGAGGCTGTGGGTTCTGTAAGTGCTGTTTGTACAGATGACGAGTCCCCTGTCGAAGCAGGTGATCAGTGGACCAGGGTCGGAGACATTAACTCACTGAAAAACACAACAGTGGATGATCACTTGTACTGGCCATTGCCATGCAGGAGACATATAACACAGAAGCGTGGTAGAGCTGTGTAGTATCCAGCCTCTTTATTTGCATGCAGAACAGAAAAGCAAGAAGTGCTCGTCTCCTGTTTAAAGGCAGCAATTGCTGCTGCACAGGGAGCTCTGGCCTTTTCAGTGGGGAACCCAAGAGACAGCCTGTCAAAACAGAAGTCTCTTGCTCAAACTATCAAGCTTAGGAAATAGGGATAGTCAAAAAAGAAAAATTTTTTAAATTAAAAGTGTGCAGATCAATCTAACCGAAGAGAACTGAAAGAGATTGGGGGGGGGGGGCAGGGGGGGGAAGCTTTTTAAGAAGCGTTTGGGGGGGGGGGGGCAGGGGGAGGAAGCTCTTTTGTTATTTTTACTAGGCTGTATGTGGCAGTAAGAAATGTAGCATTCAGTCAAGGCCTTGAAAATAAATTCATTAATTCAATTTCACAAACAAACAAATAAACTAACAGAATTTGATGCATTTTATATTTCCGATTTACCTTTTCCCTGCTTTGTACAGTTATACCAGTACTGTATACTATCTCTTTAGTAGTTTTCACTTTCTGCTTCAGTACTTACTGTGCAGGGCAGAACTGATCAACTGCAGGTTATTCTTCTATTTTCTTCTTCCTTTTCTAATCATGTCAAATTCCCTTTCCTTTAGTAATCCCCACTATTCCTTCAGGAGCTGAGTTAAGATTTAATTGTTAAATTTGCATAGTAACTCAGCAAATAAACTCTTCGGTCTCTTGTAGACCTTTAACCACAGCAGGCTTCATTTTAGTTATAAATCACTTACTGCTATAGCTCAACCATGCTGGCATCTCACACTCCAGGGACTGGTGCAGAAAAATGATACAGTAGCATTCTGTGTGCATGAGGCTTTTAAGAACCTCTTTTGTATATGCTGGGCGCGTCTACACGTGCTGTTGTGGAGTCATTGTTATTGTGTCATCATTTATTATTATTATTATTATGACACCAAACTTTGGGGCAAAGCATCCACACCAGAAGACAGGCAGGTTATCCAGGCTGACCTGGACAGGCTCAGCAAGTGGGCGGACGAGAATCTGATGGTGCTCAACGCCGATAAATGCAAGGTTCTCCACCTTGGGAAAAAAAACCCGCAGCATCCTTATAGGCTCGGCAGTGCTATGTTGGCTAGCACTATGGAAGAAAGAGACTTGGGGGTCATCATTGACCACAAGATGAACATGAGCCTGCAATGCGATGCGGCAGCTAGTAAAGCGACCAAAACGCTGGCTTGCATCCATAGATGCTTCTCAAGCAAATCCCGGGACGTCATTCTCCCCCTGTACTCGGCCTTAGTGAGGCCGCAGCTGGAGTACTGTGCCCAGTTTTGGGCTCCACAATTCAAAAAGGATGTGGAGAAGCTTGAGAGAGTCCAGAGAAGAGCCACGCGCATGATCAGAGGTCAGGGAAGCAGACCCTATGATGACAGGCTGAGAGCCCTGGGGCTCTTTAGCCTGAAAAAGCGCAGGCTCAGGGGTGATCTGATGGCCACCTACAAGTTTATCAGGGGTGACCACCAGCATCTGGGGGAACGTTTGTTCACCAGAGCGCCCCAAGGGATGACGAGGTCGAATGGTCACAAACTACTTCAAGATCGTTTCAGGCTGGACATAAGGAAGAATTCCTTTACTGTCCGAGCCCCCAAGGTCTGGAACAGCCTGCCACCGGAGGTGGTTCAAGCGCCTTCATTGAACACCTTCAAGATGAAACTGGATGCTTATCTTGCTGGGATCCTATGACCCCAGCTGACTTCCTGCCCTTTGGGCAGGGGGCTGGACTCGATGATCTTCCGAGGTCCCTTCCAGCCCTGATGTCTATGAAATCTATTTATTACTTCCTTTTGGAAGTACTAAAAGACGGCGCAGTAACAGACAGTACTCTTCAGTAAACTAAATCACTAAATCACAAAAAGGAAGCTTATAAAAAGTGGAAACGTGGACAAATAACTAGGGAGGAGTATAAGAGCACTGCTAGGGTATGCAGGGATGAAGTTAGGAAAAAGCCAAAGCCCAACTGGAGTTTCAGTTAGCAAGGGATGTGAAGGGTAACAAGAAGGGCTTCTGCAATTATGTTGGTAGCAAGAAGAGGATCAGCGAAAATGTGGATCATTTACTGTATGGGGCAGGCAGCCTAGTGACACAGGATGCAGAAAAGGATAAGTACTCAATGCCTTTTTCACCTGTCTTCACAGGCAAGGTCAGCTTCCAGACTACTGCACCAGGTGGCATAGTCTGGGGAGGAGCTGAGCAACTGGCAGTGGTGAAAGAACAGGTTAGGAACTGTTTAGAAAAACTGGATGTGTACAAGTCCATGAGGCTGAATTGGATGCACCCAAGGGTGCTGAGGGAGTTGGCTGATGAGATTACAGAGCCACTGGCCATCATCTTTGAAAACTCATGGTGATCAGGAGAGGTCCCAGATGATTGGAAAAGGGCAAACATAGTACCCATATTTAAGGGAATAAAAGGAGAATCCAGGGAACTACAGGCCAGTCAGCCTCACCTCAGTCCCTAGAAAAATCATGGAGCAGATCTTCAAGGAAGCCATCTTGAAGCACTTGGAGGAGAAGAAGATGATTAGGAGCAGTCTGCATGGATTCACCAGGGGCACATCATGCCTGACCAACCTGAATGCCTTGTATGATGAGATGACTGTCTCTGTGGATGCGAGGAGACCAGTGGATGTGGTGTACCTTGATTTTAGCAAGGATTTTGATACAGTCTTCCACAACAGGTGGATTTGGACAGACTAGGGAAGTAGGCAGATCAGACTAGAATGTGATTTAACAAAGATAAGTGCATAGTGCTACACCTGGGGAGAAAGATTCACCAATACACCTATAGACTGGGAAGTACCATTCTAAGTAGAACAGCAGTGGAAAGAGGTCTCAGAGTCATAATCGATGCAAAAATGAACATGAGTCGCCAATGTGATGAGGTAATAAGTAAGGCTAACTGTACTCTTCCTTGCATTGGTAGATGCATCACAAGCAGATCTAGGGAGGTGATACTTCCCCTCTATGCCGTATTGGTGAGGCTGCAGCTGGAGTACTTAGTCCAGTTTTGGGGACTGCGCTTCAAGAGGGATATGGATAACCTAGAAAGGATTCTGAGGAGAGCTACTCATATGGTTGAGGGCCTGCAGATAAGATCCTATGAAGACAGATTGAGGGACCTGAATCTCTTCGTTCTCCACAAGAGAAGGCTGAGAGGTGATCTTGTGGCTGTCTACAAACTCATGGGGGGGCGGGGGGTCAGCAGGA
>NW_005842033.1:1946862-1963021 GCF_000455745.1 Alligator sinensis | reverse complement strand
TTTACTAGGGTGCCCCTCAGGGTTACTAGAAGCAATGGCCATAAACTGGAGAGCAGATTTAGATTGGACATCAGGAAGAAATTATTTATGGTGAGGGTTGCCAAAATATGGAATGGGCTTCCAAGTGAGGTAGTGCTTTCCCCTACCTTGGAGGTGTTTAAAAGGAGATTAGACAAGTACCTGGCTGGGGTTATTTGACCCAAGAGCTCTTTTCTGCCCAGAGCAGGGGGTCAGACTCAATGATCTAATAAGTCTCCTCTGACCCTAGAAATCTATGAAATCTATGAAATATTCTCCTAGGCAAGCTAAGGAAGTATGGGCTGGATGAATGGACTCTAAGATGAATAGAAAACTGGCTGGAGCATCAGGCTCTGAGAGTAATAATCAATGGCTTGATGTCTAGTTGGCAGCTGGTATCAAGTGAAGTGCTCCAGGAGTCAGTCCTGGGTCCAGTTTTGTTGCATGTCTTCAACAACAACCTAGAAGATGGCATAGAGTTCCCCCTCAGCCAGTTTGCAGGTGACACCAAGCTGGGGGGACTAGTAGATATCCTGGAAGGTAGGGCTAGGATTCACAGTTACCTAGACAAATTGGAGGATTGGGCCAATATTAGGTCCAAGAGGGATAAGTGCAAAGTTCTACACTTAGGATAGAACAATCCCATGCACTGGTACAGGCTGGGGGCTGACTGGCTGGGCAGAAGCTCTGCAGAAAAGGACCTCAGGGTTACAGTGGCCAATAAGCTGAATATGAGCCAGCAGTGTGCCCTTGTTGCCAAGAAGGCTAACGGCATACTGGGCTGCTTTGGTAGGTGTGTTGCTCCCAGGTCAAGGGAAGTAATTATTCCCCTCTATTCAGCACTGGTGAGGCCACATCTGGAGTATTATGCTCAGTTTTGGGCCCCCCACTACAGAAAGGATGTGGACAAATTGGAGAGAGTCCAGCAGAGGGCAACAAAAATGGTTCGGGGAATGAGGCACGTGACTTATGAGGAGAGGCTGAGGGAGCTGGGCTTATTTAGTCTAGAAAAGAGAAGATTAAGAGGGTATTTAATAGCAGCCTTCAGCTACCTGAAGGAATGTTTGAAAGAGGATGGAGCTAGACTGTTCTCTGTGGTGGCAGATGACAGAACAGGAAGCAATGGTTTCAAGTTGCAGCAAGGGAAGTTTAGGTTAGATATTAGGAAGAATTTTCTCACAAGCATAGTAAAACACTGAAACAGGTTACCCAGAGAGGTGGTAGCAGCTCCATCCCTGGAGGTTTACAAAACCTGGCTAGACAAATATTTGGCTGGGATGATCTAGTTGGGGATGGTCCTGCCTTCAGTAGGGGGTTGGACTAAATGACCTTCTGAAGTCCTTTCCAACCCAAATTTTCTATGATTCTATACTGCGCTGTGCACCCTGAGAATGGTTATTTTTAGGCATTACGTCATGTAGCAATGAACTATAATGGGGGAACACATCCCTACAGTGACATAACTGCAACATGACAGGTTTTGCCTACAGACACTACATTGCCATATCACATTGACACAGTGATGTAGAATCACATGTAAACATGCCCACTGTAACATACTAATGGGTTACTTAAGTAATAGTTACATGTAGGTGGATCATGTCTATCTTTATTGATAAGTATCAATATAATAATGATAACACTCTGGCATTTTATAGGATTGCTCACCTATCTGGAATTATAGGGTTCCTCATTTAGGCCAGATACAGACTGTACCAGGGTGAAAGACAGCCCTGCTGGATGGGGTAACCCCAGGGAGGGGGAAGAGAGTGAGGTCAGGATGAGGGCAAGGGTAATTAAACATTATACACTGCTGAGGGAAGCTATATACAGGGGGAGAGTTAAGCGGCAAGTGGCAAGCAGCAAGCTGGAGGGATAAAAGCAGAGGTGTACGAAGGGGATGTTGCCCCCTATGAGATTAAAGACGCGCAGAGACAGAGAGCCTCGCACCGATGACTGATGACCGATCACACAGGTGAGGAAACCCACGTCAAGGAATCAGAATAAGCAAAGGTGAGAAGAAAACGGTTACTTACCTTTGAGGTCCAACAAAAGCAGAATCACTGCAAGTGGATGGACACCTACAGCACCTTAAAGACAAAAGAAGAAGCAGAGGGGAGGTCACATCAAAGGGAAAACCCTGCTAAATGTGGCAAGAGACCAAGAGGGGGAGAATTAAAGCTTAGGAGCATTGTGGACTGCTGTGGTTGTAAGCACTCATGCAGGGAGCATAATAAAATGAAATTTCATTTAACTTGTGACTCGGGTGATTAACTATGCTATCTCTCGGGGATAATTAATTTTCTCATTCTCCCGACATCTTAAGGCATGGCAGGAGAGTCCCCGTGGGAAATAATTCGTTAGTTACCCCTGTACCAGCCACAAGTGGTGCATTGGCCAGGAACAACGCCAAATGCTCCCTGGCAGGATGGAGAACAAGGAGGGGTAAATCCCCACCGTCTGACAGCAGGCACAGCTACGTATATTGACAATTTTGCAGGGCCAACAGGCTCAAATGTAGGAATTAGTGCGCATGAGGGCACAAGAAACTGAGGCAATCATTTGACTATTTTCAAGACAGCAAGACCTCAGTGTGAAGATTGAAGCAAAGCAGGTAAGCTGGTCTCGTGATGGGGAGGGGACCAGGATGCCCAAAATGTCACCCCAAAATGATGTCAAGGCTTTTCTAGAAGCCTTTGAGTGATCTGCCATAGCAACCAAGTGGGACCCAGCCACCTGGGCAATTCACTTCATGCCCCTGCTAATTGGTACAGTGCAGGCTGCCTATAGAGTGCTAACCCATACCAAAGCCAAAGATTACAAAAGAGTGAAAGCAGCAATTTTGTACTGATTGGAGCTGTCCCCCAAAGCCTATATGCAAAAATTTCAAGCAAGAAAGATAGGGTAGGACCTATAACCTAGCTTGTTAGCTCAAAAGCTGAGGGATTTAGTTGAATGCTGGCTGCAACTCGAGAAACATACCCTCAGGGAGGTCATTGACCTAATCATATTAGAACAATTCCTGGCAGATCTAGGGGGAAGTGTCTAGTAGTGAGTTAAGAGGCATCAGCCAAAGATGGTAGAGGAAGCTCTGAGACTGGCAGAAGACTGTCATAGCAGAAGCAATGGGGGATAGCTACAAAAGGGAAAGGAATAGAGCCAGCTATGTACCTAGTATAGCTGAAGGAGGACAAAAAGGGAGAAGATCTGAAATGGCTAGAGTCCCCGTTAGGGAGTTTTGCAATGGGGAAACCCAAGAAAATATTCTGCTTCCATTGTGGGAAGAGGGGACACCTGGCATTGTCCTGCCCTCAGAAGCTGCACTGTGAAACTGCACTAGATTATCCTCATGAGGAGAAAATGGACCACAGCTTCAGGAGGCACAAGGGGCCATGGAAGAAAAATAAATTGCTAACTGATGTACGCATAGGAGACACCATTATCCCAGCACCAGTAGACACAGGATGCACACAGACCATGGTCAGGGAAGACCTCATCCCAGATGGGCACACCAGAAAATGCAGTGAGTATGGTCTGCATACATGGGAAGTCCTATATTTATGAAAGAAGAAAGATTAGGTTCACTGTGCTGGGATGAACTGAAGAGGTAGCCTTCAGCTTAGCCAAAACCTTACCATGTCCCATGCTACTCGGTATTGATTTGTCCCACCTGAGAGAGGTGATGACCAAAACTATGAAAAACCCTGAAGGAGAAGATTCTCTGACTCGTTCAAGTGAAATATACTTTGGGGAGCCGACAGACCCAGGACACAAAGAGCTGGACTTGGGCCAAGTGATAGGCAGCAGCAATTTCTGAAAGGAACAGAACAAGGAACCACTCTTTCAGACCATCTTACAGGGAACTTGGCCAAAAGAGAAGAGCATATACTGGATCCCCAGCTAATGAAGCAGAACCCACATTTCGAGGTAAGCAACGGCATTTTATACCGGGTGGAAAGGAGGAGGGATGGGGAGGAATGAGCTCAGATTCTGGTACCCTGTCCTTACTAGGCACCCCCATTCCAAGTGGCACACATTCTCCCCATGGGCGGGGGGCATCTGGGATGGGAGAAAACTGAGGCATGCCTTATTAACAAGGTACTTTGGCTTGGAATAAATAAAATGATTCAGAGGTATTGCTGGGAGTGCCCTGCCAGAAACCAGTAGGGATGAAGCCACCAAAGTACCCCTGATGCCTCTACCATTAGTGGGACATCCCTTCAATAGAATTGCTTTAGACATTGCTGGACCCTTCCCCCGTAGCTGAGCCGGATACCAATTCATGCTAGTGATCATAGACCATGAGACTCGGTTCCCGGAAGCGGTACCACTATGGTTCGTGACAGCACCCAAGATCACTGAAGCCCTGATGAAATGAATGGCATGAGCGGGGATCCCGCAAGAAAGTCTCAGTGACCAAGGGAAAAACTTTATGTCGACTGTATTGAAGGGAGTATGTAAGACCTTACAGATAAAACATCTTAGGACATTGGTGTACCATCCCCAGATGGACAATCTTGTTGAAAGATTTAAACAAACCCTGAAGGGCATGATATGTGCATGCATACAGGGGAACCCAAGCAAGTGGGAAGACATGTTACCCACCTTGTAGTTTTCAGTTCAGGAAGCCCCACAGGCCTCTATGCAATACACCCCTTTCGAAGTAGTGTACAGACACAGACCCCGCATGCTGATAGATATTATCTGTGAGGGCTGGACAGAGACAGAACCAGAGAAGGTCAGTAAGCCAAAAGTCATGTCGGACTTTCGAGAAAGCCTGGAGAAAACCCATAACATTGCCCAGGAAAACCTGGGTAAAAGCCAAGTCAGGCAAAAGAAGTTCTATGACAGGCAAGCACAGGAAAGAGAGCTCCAAGAAGGAGACCAGGTGCTGGTAATGTTGCCAGACAGCCCGCATAAATTATTTGCCCAATGGCAGGGCCCATTCTAGGTCACCAGGAAAGTGGGCCCTGTTAATTATGAGCTGTTAAGGACTAAACTGGTTCGCAGAAAACAAACATATCATGTCAACCTATTCAAGAAGTGGCACCCCAGGGGAGGATGGCTAATGCAGAGGAGTGGAGACTTAGATGCCCTAGGGGGACCAGAAATGCCATAAGAAAGAAGAGTAATTCCCCGGGTGGAGGAGGCATTTGAAAATGAGCAGCAAGAGGAGTTAAAAACTATCATCAGTGGGAGTGTGTAGATGAAATGGAGCCCTAAATTGAAGTGGTGGGTTTTTAAAAACACCACTTCAATTTGGGGCCCTTTAAACCTCCATGTCATGCACACACTGACTTACCTGTCTCTCCGGCAGTGGGGAGGGGAGGGCAAGCTGCCAGCAGGTGAAGCAGTCCTTGGGCTGCTGGGGGGGGGGGGGGGGGGTGGTGCAGCAGCAGCCCTCCCAGGTGGCACCCGCCCATAGGCACCCAGTTCAAGGACCTGGGGGAAGCACTGGGCCCCCATAGCCATGGAGGGAAGCACTGGGCCCCCGCAAAGCTCATTCATGCAGGCGGGCTCCATGGGGAGGAAAAAAAAGATCACGCTTGCTGCTTTTCTTGGATGGAGCCTGCCTTCCTAGGCTGCTGCAGGGTTTCCTGCAGAGCCCTTGAGCTGCATGCAGCCTGGTGCTTCACTCCACAGCTGTAGGGGCACCAAACTAAAACTCCTCAGAGGAGCTTTAGTTTGCTGCACCCCAAGTCATTTAAGGTGCATTACGGTATCTGGAATAAATGCGCAATGCTCTGCCTACACGTGCAAACACCGACACCAACACCATTAAAGCAGTGCAAAAGCATTTAGCCCGCTTTAAAGTGTCGTGCACATATTCCCATCTTTTCGTCTACACACGGCCAGTGATTTTCAGGATGTATTCAATGAAGTGACCGGGGAAGCCCATGGAATAGAGCATAAGATTCAAACACTGGGGGGTTGCATAGTACATGACCAATGGAGATGCCTGCCACAGCACCTATGTATAGTGGTCAAAAAGGAAATCGAAGAGATGCGACAACTAGTAATAAATGAGGAATCGAGAAGCCCCTAGAGGAGCCCCCTTGTAATTGTGCCAAAGCCACATGGAAACCTAAGATTGTGCATGGACTACCACAAAGTCAACAAGGTAACAGTATTTGATGCATTCCCAATGCCAAGGATTAACATTATGTTGGAAAAGATAGGTACTGCCAAATACATTTCAACATTAGACCTCATGATGGACCCTGGTCTAAGATTTGCACCCCCCACCCCTTTCCCACCAAAGGGTGAATGTGTGTTCTGTTTGCTACTGATCTAAACTATGCCAATTATAGAAAATCACGTAACTTAGCATCACAATTCTGCCTTGGGCTTTTTGAATGTCTGTACCTAGCCTCAGGAATCTCAAAGCACTGGTAGGAAATGCAACTAGAATCCAATATAAAGCCTTTTTTTAAAGTAAATGGTCATTTAATTTCAGTAGTGTTGGGATTATGCTAAAAGTATTCATTTTAACTGACAATTCGCCAGCTGGAGAATAATGTCTGGCGGATCATGACCCAGCTGTGGTATTTTAGTAGGCTCTACAAAAATCAAGTTATTGTTGCAATGAATCCAAAGATAACAAAATTCTCTGTCACTGTCCCAAGATTCTAAATGCAGGAGGAAACACTTAAAATTACCAATATTCTTGGTTTTCCAAGTGTCCCAGTGTCGCTACAAGTTTTGTAAAATCTCAGTTTTGTCCCAGTTTGTGCCAATTGTCCTGTTTCTTCACTTTTTAAAATAAACATATTTTTTAGCCATAACTCAAAACTAATTTATCACTGCTGTGATGGACAGATGTAAACACTGGTTGACCACAGCATTACTGTTGTGCTGCTCAACAGCATTTGTTGCAACTTCTGTCTCTCCACATTGCCATGTTGTGTTTCATGGTGGTCAGCAGCAAAAGGTTTTTGCAGTCTACTTAGAAGATTATATTAAGCTGAAGAAAGAGTTTTTATTTTCTTGAAAGAACATTCACACCTATGATTTGCACAACAAACAATTACCCATTGCTCACAAGGGCAAAACAGACAACTACTCACATCAAAACATGAGTATCAAAGGGCTCTAAGTACCACAAAGTTCTAACTTATGGTTTACCAAAGTTTCTGTAAAAGTGAACAGCAAGAGCCAATGAACCTGTTCTGGTAGCAAGAGAGGGTAATTAGATCTACCATTCATTTGCAAAGCTTCATACCACAAAAACATCAAAGAAGATGTTTGCACCTGAATATATTTTAGCCTGGGCTAAAACTGAAACAACTAAGACTATGGACCCACATCTAAATGATCCGGGAGAATTCTCCTTGCTTTGTTTACTGGTAGAAAAACTTAGCTAGAGATGCCTATATGGATATTTGAATACTGTACCCCCTGAAGAGCAGAGAGTTTGCAGTTCTGATGCTGTGCAGACAGAGGGTCCCTGTGCATACATCTCAGTGTGCTCTGAAGGCTCCCTCAGTCTGGCTAGAGACAGATGGCAGCAATGCACAGGACAGCCCTTCTTGGATGACCCAGACTGCTCAGGGTCAGCCTGTGTCTACCTGTAGCACAATGTGGGGATTGTGAAGGGGACAGCCTCTTCTGCCTGCTCAGCTGGAAAAGTAGAGTCCAACAAGGGACACTGTCTTCCCGAGTGGGGAGGAAACAGAGTGCCCTGGGATGCTGGAGGACTGGGCTGTGGCTTCTTTCAGAATAGAATGTACACAAACATTTTTTCTCCCAGGAGAAACTCTTCTGAGAGTGATTTAACCCTAGTTGTTCCTGGGTATTTTTTTTCCCCACAGCAGTCATTTTTGCTCTGGGAGAAAAGTTCTTAACATCTATATAGACTTGTCTTCTACCGAGAGGTAAGTGACTCCCCTAAGAGAAATTGAATATCTGTATGTGGCCTATGACTGCTATGCTGACTCCCTTTTCTCAGAAAGAAACTAGAGCAACGTTGAAAGAAGTGGCATTCTTGAATTCTGTCATTAATACATCTAATCAAATGCGCATTTGATGTGGCTTCAGTTTTTGTGTGATACTTCAAGCTTCCTACAGGCAGTTGAGCAACATTATTTGAATTAAATGATACACCAGAAGGAACAGCAAAAGCACCTGTATATTACTTAATAACAACACTGAGGAAGGATAATATCAAGAAGAAACAAATAATTTTCTGTGTAAAAAAAAATGCAAATTTTAGGAGAGCTTGCTCAAACTGAAAAAGACAAAGTTTAGTATAAAATGGAAGCTATTACAGGACAAGCGATTTATCATTTTGGTAGTATTGCTCATATGACATACAAAGCTAGAAACCTGCCACTGACCTCTTGCCACACCACTACGTGTATTCATGAAAATATACAAGTACTTTTACATGTATATCATTTGAGCACAGGAACTGAAGAAGTTTTACAAAGGTACTGATATGCTATAAGGGTACTCTGGGATATAGCAACAATCAACTATTGCTGATTCCAGCTGTTGAGTGAGTCCTTCAAATTTATGGCAGTATGAAGTCTTATGTCACATCTCAAAAAAAGTTTCCTACAACTCTGCAGAACTTGTCTGAGAAACAAGCAGCTGAGGTTTGCCTTTAGTTTCTGAATGGTAAGTGAACACTTTTCAACTCAGTTATCAAGAGATTAGAATAAGAAAATTGTAGAGCCATTGAAGCAGCTGAAGAGTTGCAGTGTTTGAGAACAAACAGCAGGAAGAATGACAAGAGGATTTCATTGGGCTAAGGGTTAAAGAGCTGCTGAAGAAGTTACCAGATAGATGTGTTGTGGACTACACAGATTCCCTTAACCAGGTTTTTTTTCTAATTGTGTATTTATTTATTTTATGGCAGAGATAAAAAAGTTTTTGGACAAATGGGACTCAATGACAAAATGTAATCTATTCCTGGGTCCTCCTGAAGCTAACTCAGAACTGGATATCTATGGAAAGTGATTTCCTTTGTCACTTTACAAACAACCCTGCCTCTTGATAAAAATGTTTTCTATATTTAATACAGCATTGTATGTTTAGTCCTTCGTTAATTCTCCCAAAATTTCCATGTGGAACAGCAACTAAACTAACTCAACTGTGAGATTATTGAAGAACATTAGTCAACTCATAAGAAAGGAAATCTTATATAATATATTTTAATTGAAATTGAGTTTGTATTATCCACACATGGAACAAAGATGCCAATGGAAAGGGCTTTCTTCCTTTCCAACAAATTGTGGACAAAGGTTTGCCTTCTCTTTTACTCTTATAGCAAAGTCACCTTTGGGGTGAATTTCAGTGACTCATTTTATGACAAACTGCTGGAGAACAGAGAATCTTCCCAGAATACATCTCTCTTCCATGGAACTTTAGCTACTAAAACTGAGCAACTCAAACTGTCTACATCTTAGTAACATCTGGTATATGTGTTTATTGCTCAGTTTTGGTCTGTAAACATGTTTGCACTCAGCTCCATGTGTTTATATCATTTGTCTTTGTTTGGATGGATTTGTTTCATTGGATGGCTCACTTAAGAACTGAAATCTTCTGTGCTGTTCATGAAAACATGCTTCGCAGCTTCAGTATTTTCTCTGTAACCGTAACAAGTATTATAAACTGCACCAAATTATTTCCAAATCATGATATGTCCAAATTTAGGCTTTAGAAAGTCAGTAGATCTAGCAATCTGGTGCCACTCTTTTAATCTCTATAAATCATGGTGCAAATTAGACAGGAATAGAATGGACTATGCACATTAGACCATTTTTATCATTAGCTTACTAGAATCAGTGCCTATATGTTTAGTTGAAGCGAGTCAGCTCAATTATTTAAGATTTTGGTAATAAGGATGTGTGCTTTGCCATTTACATTTACCTCTGTTCTAAGGCACTTGTATTGCCTTTTATAGATTGGGTTTATATTTCTAGGGTTTATGGTCTATTTGGGATTACATTTTTAATGTTGGGAAGAAATATAAAGTCAGACTTGTGATACAAGTTATAATTTATAGATGTTGCCTAGTAGGATGAGGGAGTTAGGAACTGGGTGAAAGTCCCTCAGGGAGCAGCTAGTTAGAAAACAGTTAGTCAGAAACAGACATAAGGTTTTTGCAGGGTTGCTCACTGCTCCAAAATAAAGCTTGTTGTATGTGTCTTTTCATTTATGTATGCCTGTGTTTTTTGAACCAGGTGATCACTACAGGACTGTCACAGGCCTCTATCAGTAGAGCTGGCATGTAACATTGACTCCTCAGCATATAAAGCAATACTAGGAGCATCTATGCAAGATGCTTACTGCGTAGTAGGTTAATAAAATAATGCAGTAGCGTGCCAGGCAAAACCCGTGGTAATATGCTCCTATGCAGTGTTATTAGGTTACTGCGAAGTAAGCATCACTAAAAAACTGTGCACCAGCACTACTTCACAATAGCAAAAGTTACTGCTTATTGATTTAGTACTTGGTTATACAAGTACTAAACTTAATGCACAGTAATTATAGCACATTAATGAGTGTGTAGGTGTACCCACTGTCACTCTAACCATTCAAAAATAAGGCACCCCAAAAAGTGTTGAGATTGTTTGTAAAAAGTAATTTTTGTGTTCTTTTTCTAGTCTTTTAGTTCCTTTCGGATGCACCTTCTTCAGATTTTAAAGCTTCTTCTCCATCATTGTAAAGGTAGAAACTTAATTTTAAAAAATGAAAGGTGAGCTTCTCATCCAGTCTCCTGATTCCAGCAACAAGACTTTAAGGGAAACACCAAGTATCATGAGAAGAGATTCTGAAAGCCAGCACAGAGGACCTGCTTGTCTTCCTGATAATCAGAGTGCTCTTGCAGTTTCAGGCCCACAGGCCTTCATGTCTTATGTGAATGTAGTTACAGAAAGACACAAAGTTTGACAACATTCACAAAAACCGTGTGATGCCACAGACTGACACATTGCTACTTCATGGGAACTTATTGCCATGCTATGGCAACTTACTGTGTGCAAGTGTGAACTTAAATTGAATGTGACAATTCAAGAAAAGCTAATGGAGAAGAGTAGTAATTTAAAACCTCTGTACAGAAGCAATCATAGTTGCACCTCATAGTGTACTAGCCAAAATAAATCTGCTGTAGCATAGCAGAGACTAAAAGAACTGCTGATGTGACTACAGACCACGTCCAGTTAGTTCAATGGTACTCTGATTTAGCAAGGCACATAAATGTCATGTACTTAATGTCAAGCATATAAGAGGCCCATTGAAGCCTTCAGGTTAAACTTGTGTTTTAATGCTTTGCAGGATTGCATCCTAACAGTGAAATCTCCAAACAAGCTTAGGAGTGTCAAACAAAACTGTGAGGAAAAAAATCCAGTTCACATCTCTAGCTGACACTGTTCAGAGGCATGCCTGCCATTAATTCAAACAAAGCCATGTTTTCATTGTGGATCCATGTTGAGCATAGCCAACAACACACAAGACACCTGCAAAACATGGCCAGTGGCATCAGTGTTGCAAAGCAGAACTACAGCTGAGCAAGTAACTGTCAACAAATAATTTAACATGTAAATTTAATTTCTGTTGGCTTCCATGATATCTGGAACTAAGCACTACGTTAATTGAATTGAACATTTTTGTATGAATTTTAAACTTTATGGATCAATCACTAACAGTGCCCTGTGAGTTGTTAGTCCAGCTTGAATATTAGGTATTGTTTAGTTATGACTGATTTAAAGTCACGTGGCATTGTTTCATTTTTGATTCCATGGCTCTACAGGCTCTTTTGGCATGAATAGTTAGTTGTACATATGGATTTCAAAGTATTTCTAAAGTACTTGTGCATATGATTCTGAAACTAACTCTTCACAACAATTAGTGCCTTCAAATCATGATCAAAGAAATGGCCACAAAAGTGGGGGCAGCATGAAAAGGCAAATGCATTGAAAATGTTATGGCAAATATCCTTAGAATACCTTGGTGCTGTTGTTACCACTGGAGTATCCATACAGCTCTAGGCAGGATGGTTACCTCAGTATGCATGCCCACGTTCGACCGTGTGAAGTTACTGTCTTGGTGTTAACCATTAGACAGTGGCAGTTCACCTCCACCTGACCGTATTATACAGAGACTGGCCTATCAAAGATTAATTACATGTGATGACTTAAAAAAAAAGTAATCCTTGATCCCAGTTGCTTTAAAGTAGTGGCGACAAACAAGGTTAGTTATATACTTTCAAAGATCCATTCCATGCAAAATGTCTGCCTTCCTACAGCTTAAGCCGGTTCTTGGAATAGACCCTATTACTGCCTTCACACTGCAAGTTGTTTAAGAAATATGTGGTAGTAGTGGAGCAATGTAACCATGATGGTCCAGGAAACACGCAAGAAGCAAGGATTTTTGTAGGTGATATCTTTTATTAGACCAACAGCATGCCTGGGGTAGACTTTGAAAAGCTTTCAAATTCAGTGCATTTTCCTTCAGGTCTGAGGGAAATGCACTGCATTCAAAATTTTGCCTAAATTAACAGTTATATTTGACTTGCACACCCATGTGAAATTTTATCGATTGTCTGAACTGAAAGTTTATTGCACTGGGCTATGTAACTGTTTTTGTTCATTAAATAATAATCAGGAGAGCTATGAAGCCCTACCATCACCAGAGAAAACTTTGAATACCATTGAGAGGGGAGTCAGGGCCCAGAAGCTAAAAAAAGCTAGCAAAGGATTTCATCGCTGAATGAAGCACGTATTGCTCATTCTTGTCACTAAAAAGAAAAGACAAGTGGCTTTCTCATACGTGGATCTCATTGAGCCTAATATGGCAGTTGTGAATGATAACAATCCATCAGCAGACACCGAGGACATGCGCTTGGAGTTCTAAGGAAGCAAGATACTCACTTCTTCGGATGTGTGAATGTGTATCTTCAGGCTCTGTGACCTTAGTATTTTTATAACCAGCACAGGACTGTTGCATTTTTTACTTGTAGATGCTATATGGAATTGCACTTATACCTAATGCTTTCAAAAATATGTCCTCACTGGTCTTGAAAGCACAGTCTGGTGGTCCAAGGGCACTGTTATTTGGGTGATGGTATAATCCCTTAAAAGGTACTGGAACAGCTCAAGGAAAGCCTGAGAAATGCTTGAACATACAGTTAAAGGCACTTTATAGAGACAAGCTACCTTCATGAAGCTTTTAAACTCAAAGTGAAATGCAAGCCCTGACTCAAACAATATAGTTGCATTTGCTCTGGCACACGAACCAGCCAATGTGACTAGTACTTGGCATTTTTTCCTGGGACTTGTACCTCATGGTATATCTATGCCAAATTTATTCCACATTATGCAGAACAGATGGAATCATGCCAGACATCATTGCAATGCAATGCATTGCTTTTTCCTGGATAAATGTTGCTTAGTTTAATTTTGAGGAACTGGTTGCTGAAAGCCCAATGATTACTTGCTTGAGCTTTGTCTCTGTTTAATATGATGATGCAGCACTGACTCAGACCCATAAATATATGGTAGGTTTGAAAGAGCGGTTGGATCAGAGATAGTAATAGAGGCAAAGCAAACTCCAAAGTAAGTGTTTGGATCTGGGCAGCTGAAATATTATCAGAATATCATCAGCTTGCTTCTCAGATTCACCTCTGACATTTGTCCACATTAATATCTACCATACAGCTGTTCTCAAAAAGATGAAACCACACACTCACAGTGGCTTATTTAGTTGATCTTTTTCTTTTCCATAGCACTGAGAACAAGCCAGGGTGTAAAAATGCCCATGGATGAAGACTGTTTGCCTGGCTTGCCTTTGGCAGTCACAGAAAGATGATGTTGAACCCTTTGCATCTGCAACAGGTGATCTTAATCTTGGGCCTACAGGAAACTGTATCACAAACATACTCTGTAGTACCAAAAAAAGCAGGAGGTTATCTAACTTCTAGCTCCCCACAAAAAGCAATACTGCTGCTTTTAGGTGCTTTTGCTTTCTTTTTCACATATGCTAAGTTACCCTTAGTTCATAAGGGAAGAGCCTGTCCCTTAGAGCCTGGCTTCTACTTCTATATTTGTACAGCACATATCACAACCGTGTTCCACCTCTGACTAGCATCTCTGGATTATAATAGTAATAGCAACTAAATGCAGTATGTTTCACTCATTGGCTGATTGTTCTTATTAAGATCTAACCCAGACATAGTCAAACAACATATGAAACTCAATAGGAAATTATCACAAGCTCAAGACCGCTACGCTGAGCCACAGTTTAGCTGCTAAAGTGAGAGGGCTATACAAATCCTGGAGAGTCTACCTCAAGCATGCAAAATTCCCTGTCTTATGACTCTGAGCCAGAGCCCGATGAAACAGCTGGAGTATGTGCATGTCATAACCAGCTCCTTCACTTGATTCTACCTGGGAAAAAGTTGCTATTGATATAGCAGGACCTTCTAAGTATCAGGGGACTGCTGTTACACTATTACTGCAATTGATTACTTCAGCCTATTGCTTGAAGTAGGCATTACTTCCCCAGTTACTTCCACTGCAGTAATCAAGTTCTCGTTAACACATTTCAGTCATGAAGGAAGTCTAAGAGAATCGGTCTCTGGCAATGGACCTCAGCTTTAGGAGAAGAATTGAAGGAGAAAAATACTAAGCATAGGGATTTATTTTCCGCAGGCTGATGGGAAATTCAACATTTTTCACTGAGTTTTGAAAGGCTGTTTATACAAGCAGTTGACCTACAAGGAAAATCCAGAAAATCATTTGCTATAGATTTCTTACAGAATTGCTGGGTTGACATACAAGCCAGATATATCCTGCAGGATTGCTTCAGAGAAGGCTCATGCAGGTCAAGTTCTCTGTTCGTGGTCTCCAAAGCCCCAAGTCTGAACAAAACAGCTATGGCTAGGTGAACAATTTTCAGCGAATAACTTTTTCAACAAATGTGGCCTCTCTGCCCAGGAATTGTGATTTTTTCCCCCAACTATAACTATTATTAGAAATTAGTTGCTGAATTATTTTTGTAAGAATTCACTGCAAGATTGCTATTTGAATTTTAAATTGTTTTGACTAAACATGAGGGTTATGTCTTGTTTCTTTCCTGATTGGCCCTATGTGATAGCTAAGCCATGTCTGGACTACAAAGTTACCATGCCCGGTAGCTGCATCCTCAAGCATGCTGTGCTGCCACCATGGGGGATGCCTCCTAAACCAGAAGCAGTGAACATGCCTCTGTGCAGCACTACTTGGGACTAATGAGCACTGCTGAATGAGTAATTAGGCCAGCTAAGTAGTCTGCTCACACAGAGGTGTAGACATAGCTACACTGCTTCCAACTCAGGAGCTAGCCCATGTGGAGCAGCACCTGAGCTTTAGAGCACCACTGCCAGGCATAGTTTGTGGCCCAAAAATGGTCTTGGGATCAGGTTTCTATCTAAATACTTAGAACTCTGCATTAGAAATTTGCTTTCTGTAAATATCCTATAACATGGATTCAAACTTTACTATTTTAATGAACAGTTACATTCCATAAATTCCATCTATAAATTCACTCATTAGAATGCCTGAGAAACAAAGCATATGAGCAGTCAAAGCAAAATATTTAAGCCATGGCTGTTCAACTTTTAGCAGCCAGGGGGCCACATCAGCAGGGAGTGTAGGATACCCCACAGGCTGCACTAAGGTGAGCCACAGGCCCCTGCACCACACACTATGTGGATACTCTCTTCCCCCTTGCTGCACCATGAGGGAGCTTCCCGCAGCCCCACAAAGCTGCACTACATGCCCGTGCTCTCCACACTGGAATGCCCCGTCCCTGAGGGCTGGTACAAAAAGAAGCAGCCAGAGGTGGGACAGGCAGCCCAGAGTCCCTGGCTATTATTGCAGCTGGAGTGATGGGGGGTAGTGGCATCTGGGTGGGAACCTGAGGGCCGCGACTTAACCCCTCACGGGCTGCATCCAGTCCTAGGGCTCCCAGTCACACAGCCCTGATCTAAGTCATTTAAGCAAACTAATATTTGTCTTTTGTGGCAGTATTTCCTTCTCTCCAGAAATTCATACTACAGAATGTACAAGACATCATTTAACTGGCGTAGCTCTTTTGTAAGAAAGCTTACACAAGGGTTTTCCAAGATAGGACAACCGAAGTTCAGTGATCTGCTTCA